>NC_142944.1:46246912-46334531 GCF_046866305.1 Octopus bimaculoides | reverse complement strand
ATATATATATATATATATATATATATATATATATATATATATATATATATATATATATATATATATATATATATATATATATATATATATATATATATATATAACATACATATATATATATATATACATATATATATATATATATATATATATATATACATATTTTATATATATATGTATATATGTGTATATATATATATATATATATATACATATTTATATATGTATATATATATATGTATGTATATATATATATATATATATATATATATATACATATTTATATATGTATATATATATATATATATGTATGTATGTATATATATATATATATATATATATATATATATATATATATATATATATATACATATTTATATATGTATATATATATATATATATATATATATATATATATATATATATATATATGTATGTATGTATGTATATATATATATATATATATATATATATATATATATATATACATATTTATATATGTATATATATATATATACATATTTATATATGTATATATATATATATATATATATATATGTATGTATGTATATATATATATATATATATATATATATATATATATATATATATATATATATATATATATATATATATATATATATATATATATATATACATATACAACGATCTTCTTTCACTTCACTTCTTTCTCTTTACGTCTTCGAAGTCACTTGATCAGTTTGGCACGAAATAGCACTGAACCTGGAACTATGCGGTTGGGAAGCAAACTTCGTACCACACAGCCATGCATGTATATGTGTGCATGTATATATATGCATATAAATTTATTTACATATGTTTATACGTGTCGCTAAAGTTATGTGTATATGTATATACTGATATATTTCATGTCTACGTCAAAGAAGTTTTAGGGGGTAGTGAACTAGTTTATTTGTTGTATACATACAAGTAACGTATTACCATGGCCTTATTTTGTCCTTATTCTTTTTATATTTTCTTTTTCATTTTTCCCTTCTTTCTTCTTCCCTGTTGTTCCTCATATAAGCTTTTATTACTCATTTATCTATCTAAGCGATAAACATACCAGCTGTCGTCTCACTGGTCTCCCATTATTGACGCTAAGTATTCATTAATGAGATCATAACCTACTGTGGCCACTACAATAATTTGTGTATGTTTATAGAGAAATGAAATCACCCCCTGCCTATTTTTTAAAGTTATCGGTGAGTAGGACACGCCATTGGTTCTAAACCGATTCTAATCTCAATTCTAGTCTCTTTATTCTTTCTTTTGCTCCATTACGGTAGTTATTTTCGACTGAGCAGTAGTATGTAGCTGATGAAAAATTACATTCGTAATGTTACGTGAAATGCCCTGATGTGATTTTGAAACAGTTGTAGTACTCCTCTACCTTCTCCATCCCTTTAATTTATAAATTTGTTTATCGCATTACCAACAAAATGTTTTGCTTTCGAAATAGAGTTATAAAGGACTTGTCATCGGAATTTTCTCTTCAATCACTATACGGGACGAACTGCTTGATATATTGTTTAATGAATTTTATTGACAAATTTTGGGGTCATCTGTATACTCTTACTCTTTTACTCTTTTACTTGTTTCAGTCATTTGACTGCGCACATGCTCGAGCACCGCCTTTTAGTCGAGCGAAACGACCCCAGGACTTACTCTTTGTAAGCCTAATATTTATTCTATCGCTCTCTTTTGCCGAACCGTTAGGTTACGGGGACGTAAACACAGCGGCATCGGTTGTCAAGCGATGCTGGGGGGACAAACACAGACCCACAAACATATAGACACACATACATACATATATATATATATATATATATATATATATATATATATATATATATATATATATATATATATATATATATATATATATACGACGGGCTTCTTTCAGTTTCCGTCTACCAAATCCACTCACAAGGCTTTGGTCAGCCCGAGGCTATAGTAGAAGACACCTACCCAGAACCATCTGGCTGGTAAACAAGCTACTTACCACACAGCCACTCCTGCGCCTATCTCTATTTTCTATACAATTTATGTTTATGCTTGAGACAATCACATACTGCTGCTGCTGCTACTACTCCTCCTCCTTCTCCTCCTCCGCCTCCTCCTCCTCCTCCTACTACTACTACTACACACACACACAGATCGTTCAATTGTTCTCATCTGATCAACAAACCAACTCAGTAAACCTATCAGTAATGCACCTATAATTAATAACAGGAAACAACTGTAAGTCATATTTGCTCTCATAAGGAAAAACATGTAATGACCATTATTTATAACTTTTCTTATATGAACACACATGCACACACACACACACACACACACACACACACACACACACACACACACACGCACGCACACGCACACACACACATATCCTTACACACATATATATCTTCATGTCGATCTATCTGTCAATCATTCCATGCATATATCTATCGTTATAAATATTTAACCTGTCATTCCACGTTGATTCTTTCCTTTTATGTATGAAGTTGATTCTTACTCATTTTGTCTCCTACTCCTTTCAACACTTTTTCCTCCTCGCCAGCTCTACCTTTCTAAATTCTCTATCATGTTTTCCGTCCCACTCTTTCTCTCTCTCTCTCTCTCTCTCTCTCTCTCTCTCTCTCTCTCTCTCTCTCTCTCTCTCTTTTTATTTTCACTCAACCCCATCTTCTCATCCTCTATTACGCTATACATTCAATGTCCTTAATGTAACCCTCTGATTGAGGATGCGTGAACGGAAGGCGCGTGTCTTGATGTGTATGTGCGTATTTCAGTAAACATATATATATATATATTTTTTTAATTTTTTTTTTTAAGTTTCAGCTTAGAGCTGCGGCCATGCTGATGCACCACCGTGTTGCTACACTGTTATTACAGGGAGCCTCTTACAATATGTGGCACTTGGTGAAGAATGGAGTTTGATTTAGCAACCCTCATTTGCACCTCCTGCCGCGAGGTAGGTTCATCTGGGACTCTCGATAGGAAGAGGTCCAACTTTGATTTAAAAACTCCTACATCTACTTTGTGCAGATTCCTCAGGCTCTTTGGGAGAATATTTAAAAGCTGTGGGCCCCTGAATCCCAAGCTGTTATATATAACATATATATATAACATATGTATATATATATATATATATATATATATATATATATATATATATATATAACATATGTATATATATATATATATATATATATATATATATATATATATATGTATACACACACGCATACACACAAACAGACACAAACATGTATATATATATATATATATATATATATATATGTGTGTGTGTGTGTATATATGTTATATATACACATACATGCATGCATGTACATATACGCATCTATGTTTGTAAATATATATATAAATGTGTGTGTATATGTGTATATAAACACATACATACTTACACACACACTCACACACACACACACACACACACAGAAATCCCTTTTCTCGCTACGCCTGTCCTCCCTACACACTCTATATATAATTAAGTAAGAAAGCAAAAATAATCAGTGTACGTTTTAATTCCTGGACAGTTGATATCAAAATAAAGACAACCAAATATTTAAAGACTGAGTGTGGATTTACCGGAAAAACAACAGTTTAACATGGCTGTTTGGAACCGGCTTTGCTTGCGTACATAACCTTAACACACACTTTTATATTGTAATTCAATTTATCAGAGTAGCTTCTGTGTGTGTGTGTGTACATATATATATATATATATATATATATATATATATATATATATATATATATATATATATATATATATATATATATATATATATATATATATATATATATATATATACACACATATATATATATATATATATATATATATATATATGTGTGTGTGTGTATAGCCTATATATGTATGTGTATGTAGGAATATATGTATGTGTGCATGTACATATGTATATGTGTATGTATGAATATATGTGTCGATATGTTTGTATGTATGTATTCAGACGTGGAGCCGTTTGCCTTTGTAAATGAAAAGCATAACTACATCGACCCAGTATTGCGGGACAAACTCGCCATGTGGTACAGCTCAAACTAGCGCGTGAACGGCCCTAACAACATTCGCTCCTCCAAAGTGAATCAGCTCAACAGGTATTGCATCCACACCTCGAGCTTTTCCTATGTTTATCTTTTTGATAGTAGACCTTATCTCATCAATGGTTGGATCATCCATTATGTCTGTCATAATCTCCTTTTGCGATAATTCATTAATAATTACATAATCGGCTACAGATGGGTTATAAAACAGATCGTTAAAATGTTCAGTCTTCCATGAATTCTGGATTTTTTTATGAGGGCATGCCCATCTTTTATACCAAGTAAAACATTTGGCACTGTTCACAGAGGGTTCATTTACGTTGCCGATGTAGATTTTATGGCTCATTCATCTAAGGACATACACATGATATTGCATATGTTCCAAATATTAGCCTTAAAAAGACAAAGGTCATGCACACTCCACCAGTTGAGAAAGCGAATATAGAGCTTGGCATATTCATGGAAGAAAAAAATCTTGAGTGATGGACAGCTTTGTGTATCCTGGAGGTATCTTCTTTGGGAAAGTATCATTGACATGAATTGTGAATGGCGGGTAGATGGTGATGGGGGTTAGTAGTTGAATAAATAAAGGAAGGAAGACATGGGAAGAATTCTTTAAAACAGAATCTGAGAACATTAGGTTTGAAAAATATGCTTGTACTGTAATGGCACGTATTGAAGAGCCTAAGGCTCTTGCCTGGAGAAAGATTAAAATTATATTAATGATCATTATAATAGTGGTGACAGTGATGAGGGAGATGGTGAAAATAGTGACAAAAGTGACATTGATGATGACAGAGATGATATTGATTAAAAAAGAGACATTGTACTCTTGTCGCTATGATAAATCACAGGATTGCGAATGTTAGTGCTACTTACGGAGAAACTCGTAAAGCGAGTGTGGTCTGATCGAAATACCACCAAAGACACGAAACTCGCTGCACATCCCTGCTGAACGCTGCAGAGCGTGAACAGTTTACAGGCATCATATCAAATAGGTGGCATTGCATTGCATCCGGAGCATCCTGAACATAATAAGGTGGTCCTCTTACGCACCTTTTATTGTTGCACCTGACTACATTGTCAGCGAAAATCTGGCTGGAATTGAAAGACAATGTGTGTGGACGATCTCTCCTGTCAAGATCTGGGTTTATCAACCATCTAAAGTCACATGTACTAGAGAGAAATCGAGATACTTGTGAGATGAACCTACCGCCGCGCACACTTTCCAATATTCTATGTGGACCAGAGCATTTCAAACGAACTGACAGGGAAAAGCCTATCTGAAAATGAAAGTAAATTGTGGACGTTTTACTTTCAAGTCAAATACAGCTATTTCTTGTTACAAAAAAACATTCATTTTCCGTAGTGGTTTTGTTCTCAATAACGTTTGACTCATGTGATCTGATATAAACAATGTAACGCCAAGACCCTACTCCTTTACCAAATTAAGGCTTTTTTAATATTTTATAGTCCAGCATGGCATTTTCTTGATGAAGAAAAAATTATATCAGCTAAATAAAGCTGTATATGATAGCATGAACTGTTTCCTTTTCCCTAGTTCAGTTTAAATAAGTATATGTATGTATGTGTGTGTGTGCGATCGCGCGCGCATGTGTATATATAATTAAATGCAGTCCTGGTGTCTATACACATAAAGACAAGTCCTGGGGTCGATTTGTTCGACTAAAACACTACAAGGTGGTGTTCCAACATGGCCGCAGTCAAATGACTGAAAAGACTAACAATAAAAAAAATATATACACATACATACACTTTTATATATATATGTGTGTGTGTGTGTGTGTGTGTGTGTGTGTGTGTATAAGTGTTTGTATCAATGCATATATATGTAAGTGTGTGTATACATGCATATATATATATATATTTATATATATATATATATATATATATATATATATATATATATATATATATATATATATATATATATATATATATATATATATATATATATATATATATATACTTACATACATATCTATACAAACATATATGTATATATATATATATGCATATGCGTGTTTACACGTACATATCTAGTTACCTATATGTATGTATGTATGTATGTATGTATGTATGTATGTGTGTGTGTGTGAGTATAACATACATATGCAAGCACACACACATATATGTAATAATAAATATAGAAGCATCGCCTACATTGTTATAGGCGTACATCATTTTATGCTGGTCCCTGTTGTTGTTAGCATTTGGTGATTTCTGGTAGTGCTGGCGCCGGTCTCTTGTTGGTGGCCGTGTTACAACTGTTGTTCATAACACTGCTGTTGCTACTTCTGCTTTTCAACGATGAAAAACAGAGCAGTATTTTGCAACAGTCAGTATTGTTGTTTCTAAAAACAATACTGCAGGAAGAATGACTACTGCCAAAACAGTGTATGATGCTCGTTATAAAAACATTTCTTACATTGCAAAACTTTCGTTCTGGAATTGAATTGTATGTAAGTGAATATAAGTAAATAGATTGACGTTTTCTATGTATATAAACATTGGAAAGGGTGTAAAACTAACGTACTACCAACAGGGTCGCCTTAAAGCATGGGGTACCCTGGGTACTTGCTTAGGGACCTAGCGGGCTTAGGTGCCCAATTCTGATGTAAGTATATAGGTATCTTGCTGTCCTGACATAAAAAGAATATGGCCCAGTGTATATGGCCCTGTACTATGTACTGGACCTTCATATCGTGACTAGATGTGCTAGATATAACAGACAAATATCCTTCGCATTACATTGGGAAAAAATATACACATAAATAAATTGAATGCAGTTCCTAATTCGTAGAAACTAATACAAAATAAGTGTAAATGTCCATGGCTAGAACGACTTTGATCCTGTGTTGTTCTATCAAATAAAGCTGGTGTTAAAACAACAGCAGCGACAACTTCAAGAGGAAGGTAACACCTAAGACTAGTTACACAATGACAAGGTTTATATTTACGTGTACGGTGTGAGTGTGTCTGAGAGACAGAGAGGAAGGGCGAGAGATGGGGAGAGGTGATATGCACGCATGCGTGTGTGTGTTTGTGTGTGTGTGCGTGCGTGTGTTGATCTTATTTTGCTATTGGTGTTGTTGTTTTTTCGCAAGTCATAACTGGTTATTTAAATATTATGACCAATATTCTTTTCTAGCCTTCATTATACAACCCACGCCTGAGATATGCCCCCATTTCCTCTAATTCTCTCTCTCTTTCTTCCCCTCTTCTGCCCTTTCTTTCTCTCTCTCTCTCTTCTTTACCTACCCTCTCTCTCGAAATTTTTTTAACGATAGGAGCGTTAAATTTTAAGACTTATTTCTTATAGGCTGGGCACCCGCTCAGGAGGTCTACCGTTAGATTCTCTCTGCTTGATCTATGTGTATCAATAATTTTTGCAAATGTGCCAACACATCACGAGTCGGTTTGTATGATTGTAAAATCACTCTTACGTACACTTGTCCGATGTTACACAAGCCTGCGGGTAGGTTTGTGACGCTTAAAGTTGTAAATGTCTTTGTGCCTCGTTCTCCGTATAAAAAGATTAACAAGCATTTCATCACCATTGCCATAATCGGTGAAACATACATCTTACTAAACATATTCAACAGCGGATTAAAAATTTTCTTTCTTCAGCATATGGAAGCACTCTCTATTCTGTAAAAACAGAATTATATTTTCTGGATTTTACCCTTCACTGGATAAGTTAATAAATAAAGAAACAATCTGTTATAAAATTTCTTGAAAGTTTTCTCGTTTCCCTTAAGCAATTAAGGGAAACAAGAAAGAACTTTCAAGAAATAGCCGGCATATATTCATGTGTGCCTAGGCCATTTCAGGCGTGGGTACTGGCCACTGATGTAGGATATCGTCTCGGCTGCAAAGGCTACATCGATTATCACATTTTTCTATTTTTCCTGCGTTTCCGTTTCTTTTGCGCACCAGGTATTTCGTTAATAATTCTTGTTCCTGGATTGCAAACGCATACCCTTCACGGTGGCAGGCAGAAATCCAGTTGTTGGTCCATGATAGACTGCTTTGATTATTAATGTTAGTATCATGCCGGAGCTTTTTGCTAACATATTCATGCACGGTCTATGTGTGTATGTATGTATGTGTGTATGTATCTATATATATGTATGTATGTATGTATGTATGTATGTATGTATGCAAGCATGTATGTGTGTGGAAGGTGATGCGTAAAATGTGCGTTGAATTACTGTTTACGGGCGAGATGATTAATAACCAAGTTAAAATAGGAGTGGGCTTTCACACAGTTTCCGTCAATCAAATTCTCTCACAAAGCATTACTTAGCTCGACCTATAGGAGAAGACACTTGCCAAAGGTCAATGGGATTGAACTCCAAGCCACATGGTTGCGAAGCTAACTTCGGGGACAACAGATAAATTTACTGGAAAATAAAATTTATCCTTTATTCCAAATAATAGAGTAGATGCTTTGATACATGGAGATGAAAAATAAGAAAAATGAATTGATGCAGAAAATATTATATATATTAATTAGTAAAATGGTAATCCGGGAAGAAATATATTTTCTACGTGAAGTTCTGTGAAAAGGGGACTGTTAACTACCTCCACTACCAAAAAAACGTGTGGTGATGACGATGACAACAAGAAAAACGATGATAAAACAAAACAACTGCAACGACAATGTTAAAGAGCATGTGTTTAAAATTGCTTAATCGGATGCCGCGCTTCAACTTGGCATGAACTTGATAAAAGATATTTATATATACATGAATACACTGACACGCAATCGCGGATAGATAGATAGAAGGATGGATAGATAGATAGATAGATAGATAGATAGATAGATAGATAGATAGATAGATAGATAGATAGATAGATAGAGATAGGTTTCTTTATTAGCCACACAGGGCTCAACACAGAGGGGACAAAATACAAATGTAGAGTTTTTCTTTTCGAGGGGGTCGAAAACAAAGCAGAAAAAAACAAAAGTGGGGACAACGATGAAAAAAAAAACAGCGCAAAACGTTTGGGGTATTTACAAAAAATACGAAATAATACAAAAAATTCCCAATAAATGGGGAGGTTATCCGTGGAAAGAAAAACCTACGAAAAGACCACGGTAACCTCGGTCCTTAGTGTCACAGTTTGTTAAATAAAATTTCTTTTATTTAAGCAAGAAACGTAAGTAACTCTCTGTTTACAAAATTTTAAAACGTTTTATAGAATCATGGTCAAGGTGGCTTCGTCATTTATACGTGCCATTCTTGCTACATGTATCCATCTTTTTTCGAAACATTTGCTAGACAACACTTGCCTCTCTACTCTCACCTTCCTTTTCAAGTGATACTTGAAAAAGTTGATGAGAGATTAACCAGAGAGGAAAGTATTTGTCTCTAATCCTTTCAGACGCGTCCACCAGATGCATTCTTTGGCCATAGCCACAAGTACGATAAATACAGCTCTTCCTTCCCGTTTAAAGGAAGGAGGCGTGACGATATTGACGATAGACTCGGTTGATAAACCGACTCGTCCCACACGCGACAGCAGTCGTTCGACATAAGCCCACAGCTCCGAAATGGTTGGACACTGCACGAGTGCGTGCAGAACGGTTTCATCGCTCTGACCGCATCTCGGGCAGGTCGGCCCCGCATTTCGCGAGCCGTGTCTATAGAGCTTATCCCGAACGGGTAGCGCCTCTCGGTAACACTGCCAGGCCAGGGATCTCTGGAAGTTGTCCATAGGTCCCGGCCCGAAAGTCGTCCTGAACAGGCGGGTCAGGTATTCCTCGTCGACGCCCAGGTTCGCCCCGAGATCGTCGTCTTACCTGCCCTCCACTAATCCCCTATAGAATGACTTCGTTGTGATGCAGCCGCTCAAGGTCGACTCGGGACGGCAAAGTTGTTGCAGAGCAACGCGACACTCACGGTGCCATTCGCCATTCCTCGGCCTCTTTTTGATCCACGACTGCAGCTCGGTCATGGAGACGAGCTGCGGGAAAGCGCGTCGCACAAACGGCGACCACACCTGCTCACCGTCGTCTACGTAGAGCCGGAGATGTCGCAGTCTCAGCGCATGTCTGCGCATCATCAACCACGGCATGCCCAGCCCTCCTTTCAGCGGGTGTTGGCAACAAACAGATCGCCTCACCATCGGAACGCTTCCTTTCCACAAAAAGCGGAAGAGGATGCGCTCCATTTCGGTGATGGCGCGATCGGGACAAGGCACGACGGTCAGGCGGTATTCAATGACGGACGCGATGTACGCGTTCGCCACCTCCGCCCGACCTTTTAGGGACAGCTTCCTCTCGGACCATTGCCGGCAGAGAGTGGCCACCCTACTCGTTATCTCGTCCCAGTTCTTCTCCGTTTGCAGGTCTGGACCGAACCAGACTCCGAGCAACTTGACCGGACCGTCCGTCCAGCGTCCCACTACTGAGGCGCTGCCGGACGGTATGGGCTTGCTTCTCCAGGTGCCGAGCAGCAAACCCACCGACTTATCCCGGTTGATTTTCGCTCCCGTCACCGCTTCGTAGTCTTTCAGCGTCTCGCCGACAAGCTCAATGTGCTCGTGGCTAGACGCTATGACGGTGACGTCGTCCGCGTATGCCGACACGCTCGTCCCGCACCCCAGTTCTTGCGGGATGCCCCTCAGCGTCGCCAGCTTCCGCAGTAGTGGCTCGAGAGTCAATACGTACAGGAGCGGCGACAGGGGGCATCCCTGACGAACCGAACGTGCAATGTCGAAGGGTCCCGATAGACGTCCATTGACGCGAACAGCCGAACGGATGCCTGTGTACAAGGCAGCCATCCAGCCGCGGAAAACGGGACCGAAGCCGGCCGCTTCGAGGACGGCCTCCAAGTATCGATGGTCTACCCTATCGAAAGCTTTCGATTGATCCAAATTGATCAGGGCCCCACCCATGCCAGGTTCCTTAACTACCCTCTCTATGATGTAGCGCATCAGATGGAGGTTGTCATGGATGCTCCGGCCCGGCACGGCGCACGTCTGCTCCGTGCCGATCAGTTTCTCGATGACAAGCGCCAACCGCTTGGCTAACACCTTGGCCAAAATTTTCATGTCTGCATTGAGCAGAGTGATGGGCCTAAAGTTATCTATGGCGTCCCCCTTGTTTGGATCTTTCTTCAGCAGCGTTACCGCTCCTCGGCTCACAAAACCGGGAATGCTCCCGTTCTGCTGCCAGTTGCAGTACACGGCCGCCAAGACTTCTCCAAACAAGTCTGGCATACAGTTGTAAAGCTCGTAGGGCAGACCATCCAAACCCGGAGATTTGTCCGTCGAGCAACCCGCCATCGCGTCCCTCACCTCCTCCGCCGTGATGACCCCTTCGCAGCACTCCGCCTCTCTTGCCGAGAGTCGTGGCAAGCTGTGCAGGTAGGCACTAAAGTCCACCCTGCCTTCTCGCTCGCCACTCCTCCCGAACAGTCGGGCAAAATGCCGCTGAAACGCCTCGCACATCTTGCTCGGCTCGAGCAATTCGCGCCCCTGTTCGTCTACCAGAGACCGGATGGTGGCTCTGTTACCCCGCTGCGCCTCCGCAACCCGGGCCTCTCGTGCGGCTCCAACACCTTCATTCCTCAGAGCACGCATCCTTGCCCTGACAGCACACCCTTCGTGTTTAGCATTGAAGTGTTGGTCGAGGGCCAACCTCGCCGCTAAAACGTCGGATGCGATGCCACTTCGCAATGCCTCTTCTAACTTTATCACTAGCTCCCCCTCTACTCTGTTCCTCTCTACAGCTAGTGCCCTGCTATACCCTATTGCTTCCGCCCTTACTTCTCTCTTGAGGCAAACCACCATTTGTTGTTGACGATGGCTCCCGTCAAAGCCCTCTTTACTAACGTGCTAATCCGGTCTCTGAAAACCTGTCTCGACGGGAAAGACGCGTTTAGTTTCCAGTAACCGGGACCCTGCCTATGTGCCTTATCTAAGTCTAGCGTACACGTCACAAGTTTGTGATCCGTGTAGCTGACTATGTGGAACTGTGGACATCCTAAACTATCTCTATCTCTTGTCCTACACACTATCATATCTAGATACGATTTTGACGACCCAATGCGGTTGCTCCAAGTCCACGTTGGCACATTTGGGTGGTCGAGTCGGTACCTGTCAGACAACTGGAAGCGTCTGAGCAGGTCTATGAGGCCTTTGCATTCCCTTCTAGTTTTGTCACTCCCCACGTAGTCTAGATGCGTGTCCAAGGTAGCATTCCAATCCCCCACTAAAAGTAAGGGACGAGACGTTCCCAGGAATACTTCTAGACGTCGAAAGAAGTCTGACCGACCTGTTAAAGGAGGCACATAAACTGCCAGCAACCGAAAAGCGCCTCCATCGCTGCCGTCCACATCTAGGACAACCAGTCTACCCTCCGGGTCCGTAAATATCGTCTTTACTTGGAGATCCAGACTCTTGCGAAAAAGAACCACCGTGCCACTACCGCCCATCCTCGGCAGACAGGGAGAAAAATAAATGTTAAACTGTCCGCCAAACATGGACTTTAGGGCCCGCGGTTCATGGAGTCTGGTCTCACTAATGGCTATGATATCCAAATTGTGTGACTTGATGTCATTTAAGAGGTACCCTTGTTTCCAAGGGGACCCTAAGCCGCGCACATTCACACAACCAATCTTCACCATGATTCTATTTATACGTGTGCTTTAAAGCACAAAACAAAAGAACAGTGAGTTACTTACCGTTCGAAAGTTTTGTTTCCTCCTTGGATTTTTCACCAAGGAGGCTATTGTACAATTTCTTGCACAAATATTTCTGGAATCCCCCTACCGAGTTGGGGTAGAGGGATTTTATTGTGTTGTGTAATGCTGGTGTTACATGATAAATTTTAATATGTTTTGGCGGTGTTGTGCGTGGGTGGTTGTTTGTTTTGATGTCGTTATTTGTGATGTTTGTTTTAGAGTTGATGTAATTCATCAACTCTGTGTTTGTAGTGTCTATTGCTGTTAGCATTGTTTTTGGTGTGTTATCTTTGGTGTTTATCGTGTAGGCGTTGGGAGTGTTTTCGGGAGATGTGAATCTCCCTGCTTTGTTGTTGTTCGTTTTTCTTTTTTTGCTCCTCTTCCTCCTTCCTCTTTGGGCAATTTTCCATTCCTCAGTACTTGACTCGTCTTCAGATGAAAACTCTGAGGAATCGGAAGGAGGTAGAGGCATGTTGTATGCTTCTGTGTTTGCTTGTGTAAGTGGTTGTATTGTTGTTTTTGTTGTTGTTGGTTGTTGAATTTTTGGTTGTGGTGTAAGTGATGTGGGGGAAGGGGTATCAGTTTTTGTATTGTCTTTTCTTTTTTCGTCTTCTTTGTTTGTTAACTTTGTAGTTTTTGTTGTATTTTCTTTCGTTGATGTTGTTGATGTTGCTTTTATTGTTTTTTGTGTGGATGGCGGTGTGGGCAGCAAGGCTTTTTTTGTGTGTTTAGTTAGTTCTTGTTGTTGTTGTTGTGTTTTTCGTGCAGTCGGACACTCCTTTTTAAGGTGTGCCTCGCTGTCGCATAAGTAACAGCGAGGCCGCCTGCCCTCTACTACTATATGCAACTTTTGGTTTGTTGCCAAACGGATGTATGGTGGGATTTTTTTGATTTCTTGTTCGTTTGTGTGGAACAAGATTTGTATGCTTTTTCCGGTCCAATTGCTCTCTCCAACGTTTATTTTTAGTATGTTGATGTTGTCCATATCAACACATATGGCCGATATCAACCATAGTGTGTCGATTGTTGGAGGTGCGTGCTTTATTGTTACCTTTGTTACCTTTTGGCCAAGGTAACTGGGTAACATTGTTATTTCAGGTGTGTGAAGAGTTAGCGGTTGAATACGTCTTCGCCAACTCTTCATTTCGAAAAATCACCTGTACCTGTGCAAATCTATACCAAGTAATATATGGTTTTTTATCCCATATTGATTGCAAACATTTTTGAATTTTGTCTATACTGGCCTGTTCCGGCCTTCTATTTTTAGTGTTTATTATTTTATATATTATTGTTTTTCTACTTGTTTCCTCTAATATGTGTTGTGGTATGTTTAAGTGAACTTCACCGCTTTCTTTGGTGATTAATTTTCTCGTTTCTATTATTTCTTTTGTTGTGTAAGACACAACAGTTTCACTTTGCTTCAAAGCTTCAGCAAAGTTTTTGTTTTTGTTATTGTTGTTATTGTTGTTGCTGGTGCTGGTGCTGGCACTGGTATTGGTGCCAGATGTGGTATTTGTGTCAGTGGTGTTGTGGCTTTTTCCTTCCTCTCTTTCGCTTCCTGCTGGTGAAGAGAGCAAAGGTTGAGTCGAACCATTGCTGCTGCTGCTGCTGTTGTTGTTGTTGTTGTCGTTGTTGTTGTTGTTGGTGGTAATGGTGACGTCACCAGAATTGGGGCTGACGTCAGATTCTTTGGAGGCATTGTCTATGTTCTGTTTTGTAACCTTGGTTACAGTTTTGTTTTTGTTGTTGTTGGTGGTGGTGGTGGCGGTGTTAACACTTGAATTTGTGTGTGTAAATTCTTTTTTCTTTTTCTCCATTCTCTCGTTTAACTGTGAGGAAGGAAGACTAGGAAATTCTTTTTCGAACGAAACACTGCAGACTGCAGCGTTCGTTTCACAAAAATTTTCATGGCTACAAGACGCCATCGTCTCAAAAAAAAATGGCTAGAAAGCCGAAATTGGTTTTTATATCCTGGAAATGTGCCACACGGCAGATTTCCGTCGCAAAAAACTTGCACCAGAGAGTCTACAAGTTGTTATACAACTTTGTTTATAAAATAAACTTTACAAACAAACTTTTTAAAACATGAAAAAGGCAAAACTTACGGAGCCGACACGTCTACCGTCCGTCCATAGATAGATAGATAGATAGGTTTCTTTATTAGCCACACAGGGCTCAACACAGAGGGGACAAAATACAAATGTAGAGTTTTTCTTTTCGAGGGGGTCGAAAACAAAGCAGAAAAAAACAAAAGTGGGGACAACGATGAAAAAAAAAACATCGCAAAACGTTTGGGGTATTTACAAAAAATACGAAATAATACAAAAAATTCCCAATAAATGGGGAGGTTATCCGTGGAAAGAAAAACCTACGAAAAGACCACGGTAACCTCAGTCTTTAGCGTCACAGTTTGTTAAATAAAATTTCTTTTATTTAAGGAAGAAACGTAAGTAACTCTCTGTTTACAAAATTTTAAAACGTTTTATAGAATCATGGTCAAGGTGGCTTCGTCATTTATACGTGCCATTCTTGCTACATGTATCCATCTTTTTTCGAAACATTTGCTAGACAACACTTGCCTCTCTACTCTCACCTTCCTTTTCAAGTGATACTTGAAAAAGTTGATGAGAGATTGACCAGAGAGGAAAGTATTTGTCTCTAATCCTTTCAGACGCGTCCACCAGATGCATTCTTTGGCCATAGCCACAAGTACGATAAATACAGCTCTTCCTTCCCGTTTAAAGGAAGGAGGCGTGACGATATTGACGATAGACTCGGTTGATAAACCGACTCGTCCCACACGCGACAGCAGTCGTTCGACATAAGCCCACAGCTCCGAAATGGTTGGACACCGCACGAGTGCGTGCAGAACGGTTTCATCGCTCTGACCGCATCTCGGGCAGGTCGGCCCCGCATTTCGCGAGCCGTGTCTATAGAGCTTATCCCGAACGGGTAGCGCCTCTCGGTAACACTGCCAGGCCAGGGATCTCTGGAAGTTGTCCATAGGTCCCGGCCCGAAAGTCGTCCTGAACAGGCGGGTCAGGTATTCCTCGTCGACGCCCAGGTTCGCCCCGAGATCGTCGTCGTACCTGCCCTCCACTAATCCCCTATAGAATGACTTCGTTGTGATGCAGCCGCTCAAGGTCGACCCGGGACGGCAAAGTTGTTGCAGAGCAACGCGACACTCACGGTGCCATTCGCCATTCCTCGGCCTCTTTTTGATCCACGACTGCAGCTCGGTCATGGAGACGAGCTGCGGGAAAGCGCGTCGCACAAACGGCGACCACACCTGCTCACCGTCGTCTACGTAGAGCCGGAGATGTCGCAGTCTCAGCGCATGTCTGCGCATCATCAACCACGGCATGCCCAGCCCTCCTTTCAGCGGGTGTTGGCAACAAACGGATCGCCTCACCATCGGAACGCTTCCTTTCCACAAAAAGCGGAAGAGGATGCGCTCCATTTCGGTGATGGCGCGATCGGGACAAGGCACGACGGTCAGGCGGTATTCGATGACGGACGCGATGTACGCGTTCGCCACCTCCGCCCGACCTTTTAGGGACAGCTTCCTCTCGGACCATTGCCGGCAGAGAGTGGCCACCCTACTCGTTATCTCGTCCCAGTTCTTCTCCGTTTGCAGGTCCGGACCGAACCAGACTCCGAGCAACTTGACCGGACCGTCCGTCCAGCGTCCCACTACTGAGGCGCTGCCGGACGGTATGGGCTTGCTTCTCCAGGTGCCGAGCAGCAAACCCACCGACTTATCCCGGTTGATTTTCGCTCCCGTCACCGCTTCGTAGTCTTTCAGCGTCTCGCCGACAAGCTCAATGTGCTCGTGGCTAGACGCTATGACGGTGACGTCGTCCGCGTATGCCGACACGCTCGTCCCGCACCCCAGTTCTCGCGGGATGCCCCTCAGCGTCGCCAGCTTCCGCAGTAGTGGCTCGAGAGTCAATACGTACAGGAGCGGCGACAGGGGGCATCCCTGACGAACCGAACGTGCAATGTCGAAGGGTCCCGATAGATGTCCATTGACGCGAACAACCGAACGGATGCCTGTGTACAAGGCAGCCATCCAGCCGCGGAAAACGGGACCGAAGCCGGCCGCTTCGAGGACGGCCTCCAAGTATCGATGGTCTACCCTATCGAAAGCTTTCGATTGATCCAAATTGATCAGGGCCCCACCCATGCCAGGTTCCTTAACTACCCTCTCTATGATGTAGCGCATCAGATGGAGGTTGTCATGGATGCTCCGGCCCGGCACGGCGCACGTCTGCTCCGTGCCGACCAGTTTCTCGATGACAAGCGCCAACCGCTTGGCTAACACCTTGGCCAAAATTTTCATGTCTGCATTGAGCAGAGTGATGGGCCTAAAGTTATCTATGGCGTCCCCCTTGTTTGGATCTTTCTTCAGCAGCGTTACCGCTCCTCGGCTCACAAAACCGGGAATGCTCCCGTTCTGCTGCCAGTTGCAGTACACGGCCGCCAAGACTTCTCCAAACAAGTCTGGCATACAGTTGTAAAGCTCGTAGGGCAGACCATCCAAACCCGGAGATTTGTCCGTCGAGCAACCCGCCATCGCGTCCCTCACCTCCTCCGCCGTGATGACCCCTTCGCAGCACTCCGCCTCTCTTGCCGAGAGTCGTGGCAAGCTGTGCAGGTAGGCACTAAAGTCCACCCTGCCTTCTCGCTCGCCACTCCTCCCGAACAGTCGGGCAAAATGCCGCTGAAACGCCTCGCACATCTTGCTCGGCTCGAGCAATTCGCGCCCCTGTTCGTCTACCAGAGACCGGATGGTGGCTCTGTTACCCCGCTGCGCCTCCGCAACCCGGGCCTCTCGTGCGGCTCCAACACCTTCATTCCTCAGAGCACGCATCCTTGCCCTGACAGCACACCCTTCGTGTTTAGCATTGAAGTGTTGGTCGAGGGCCAACCTCGCCGCTAAAACGTCGGATGCGATGCCACTTCGCAATGCCTCTTCTAACTTTATCACTAGCTCCCCCTCTACTCTGTTCCTCTCTACAGCTAGTGCCCTGCTATACCCTATTGCTTCCGCCCTTACTTCTCTCTTGAGGCAAACCACCATTTGTTGTTGACGATGGCTCCCGTCAAAGCCCTCTTTACTAACGTGCTAATCCGGTCTCTGAAAACCTGTCTCGACGGGAAAGACGCGTTTAGTTTCCAGTAACCGGGACCCTGCCTATGTGCCTTATCTAAGTCTAGCGTACACGTCACAAGTTTGTGATCCGTGTAGCTGACTATGTGGAACTGTGGACATCCTAAACTATCTCTATCTCTTGTCCTACACACTATCATATCTAGATACGATTTTGACGACCCAATGCGGTTGCTCCAAGTCCACGTTGGCACATTTGGGTGGTCGAGTCGGTACCTGTCAGACAACTGGAAGCGTCTGAGCAGGTCTATGAGGCCTTTGCATTCCCTTCTAGTTTTGTCACTCCCCACGTAGTCTAGATGCGTGTCCAAGGTAGCATTCCAATCCCCCACTAAAAGTAAGGGACGAGACGTTCCCAGGAATACTTCTAGACGTCGAAAGAAGTCTGACCGACCTGTTAAAGGAGGCACATAAACTGCCAGCAACCGAAAAGCGCCTCCATCGCTGCCGTCCACATCTAGGACAACCAGTCTACCCTCCGGGTCCGTAAATATCGTCTTTACTTGGAGATCCAGACTCTTGCGAAAAAGAACCACCGTGCCACTACCGCCCATCCTCGGCAGACAGGGAGAAAAATAAATGTTAAACTGTCCGCCAAACATGGACTTTAGGGCCCGCGGTTCATGGAGTCTGGTCTCACTAATGGCTATGATATCCAAATTGTGTGACTTGATGTCATTTAAGAGGTACCCTTGTTTCCAAGGGGACCCTAAGCCGCGCACATTCACACAACCAATCTTCACCATGATTCTATTTATACGTGTGCTTTAAAGCACAAAACAAAAGAACAGTGAGTTACTTACCGTTCGAAAGTTTTGTTTCCTCCTTGGATTTTTCACCAAGGAGGCTATTGTACAATTTCTTGCACAAATATTTCTGGAATCCCCCTACCGAGTTGGGGTAGAGGGATTTTATTGTGTTGTGTAATGCTGGTGTTACATGATAAATTTTAATATGTTTTGGCGGTGTTGTGCGTGGGTGGTTGTTTGTTTTGATGTCGTTATTTGTGATGTTTGTTTTAGAGTTGATGTAATTCATCAACTCTGTGTTTGTAGTGTCTATTGCTGTTAGCATTGTTTTTGGTGTGTTATCTTTGGTGTTTATCGTGTAGGCGTTGGGAGTGTTTTCGGGAGATGTGAATCTCCCTGCTTTGTTGTTGTTCGTTTTTCTTTTTTTGCTCCTCTTCCTCCTTCCTCTTTGGGCAATTTTCCATTCCTCAGTACTTGACTCGTCTTCAGATGAAAACTCTGAGGAATCGGAAGGAGGTAGAGGCATGTTGTATGCTTCTGTGTTTGCTTGTGTAAGTGGTTGTATTGTTGTTTTTGTTGTTGTTGGTTGTTGAATTTTTGGTTGTGGTGTAAGTGATGTGGGGGAAGGGGTATCAGTTTTTGTATTGTCTTTTCTTTTTTCGTCTTCTTTGTTTGTTAACTTTGTAGTTTTTGTTGTATTTTCTTTCGTTGATGTTGTTGATGTTGCTTTTATTGTTTTTTGTGTGGATGGCGGTGTGGGCAGCAAGGCTTTTTTTGTGTGTTTAGTTAGTTCTTGTTGTTGTTGTTGTGTTTTTCGTGCAGTCGGACACTCCTTTTTAAGGTGTGCCTCGCTGTCGCATAAGTAACAGCGAGGCCGCCTGCCCTCTACTACTATATGCAACTTTTGGTTTGTTGCCAAACGGATGTATGGTGGGATTTTTTTGATTTCTTGTTCGTTTGTGTGGAACAAGATTTGTATGCTTTTTCCGGTCCAATTGCTCTCTCCAACGTTTATTTTTAGTATGTTGATGTTGTCCATATCAACACATATGGCCGATATCAACCATAGTGTGTCGATTGTTGGAGGTGCGTGCTTTATTGTTACCTTTGTTACCTTTTGGCCAAGGTAACTGGGTAACATTGTTATTTCAGGTGTGTGAAGAGTTAGCGTTGAATACGTCTTCGCCAACTCTTCATTTCGAAAAATCACCTGTACCTGTGCAAATCTATACCAAGTAATATATGGTTTTTTATCCCATATTGATTGCAAACATTTTTGAATTTTGTCTATACTGGCCTGTTCCGGCCTTCTATTTTTAGTGTTTATTATTTTATATATTATTGTTTTTCTACTTGTTTCCTCTAATATGTGTTGTGGTATGTTTAAGTGAACTTCACCGCTTTCTTTGGTGATTAATTTTCTCGTTTCTATTATTTCTTTTGTTGTGTAAGACACAACAGTTTCACTTTGCTTCAAAGCTTCAGCAAAGTTTTTGTTTTTGTTATTGTTGTTATTGTTGTTGCTGGTGCTGGTGCTGGCACTGGTATTGGTGCCAGATGTGGTATTTGTGTCAGTGGTGTTGTGGCTTTTTCCTTCCTCTCTTTCGCTTCCTGCTGGTGAAGAGAGCAAAGGTTGAGTCGAACCATTGCTGCTGCTGCTGCTGTTGTTGTTGTTGTTGTCGTTGTTGTTGTTGTTGGTGGTAATGGTGACGTCACCAGAATTGGGGCTGACGTCAGATTCTTTGGAGGCATTGTCTATGTTCTGTTTTGTAACCTTGGTTACAGTTTTGTTTTTGTTGTTGTTGGTGGTGGTGGTGGCGGTGTTAACACTTGAATTTGTGTGTGTAAATTCTTTTTTCTTTTTCTCCATTCTCTCGTTTAACTGTGAGGAAGGAAGACTAGGAAATTCTTTTTCGAACGAAACACTGCAGACTGCAGCGTTCGTTTCACAAAAATTTTCATGGCTACAAGACGCCATCGTCTCAAAAAAAAATGGCTAGAAAGCCGAAATTGGTTTTTATATCCTGGAAATGTGCCACACGGCAGATTTCCGTCGCAAAAAACTTGCACCAGAGAGTCTACAAGTTGTTATACAACTTTGTTTATAAAATAAACTTTACAAACAAACTTTTTAAAACATGAAAAAGGCAAAACTTACGGAGCCGACACGTCTACCGTTCGTCCATAGATAGATAGATAGATAGGTTTCTTTATTAGCCACACAGGGCTCAACACAGAGGGGACAAAATACAAATGTAGAGTTTTTCTTTTCGAGGGGGTCGAAAACAAAGCAGAAAAAAACAAAAGTGGGGACAACGATGAAAAAAAAAACAGCGCAAAACGTTTGGGGTATTTACAAAAAATACGAAATAATACAAAAAATTCCCAATAAATGGGGAGGTTATCCGTGGAAAGAAAAACCTACGAAAAGACCACGGTAACCTCAGTCTTTAGCGTCACAGTTTGTTAAATAAAATTTCTTTTATTTAAGGAAGAAACGTAAGTAACTCTCTGTTTACAAAATTTTAAAACGTTTTATAGAATCATGGTCAAGGTGGCTTCGTCATTTATACGTGCCATTCTTGCTACATGTATCCATCTTTTTTCGAAACATTTGCTAGACAACACTTGCCTCTCTACTCTCACCTTCCTTTTCAAGTGATACTTGAAAAAGTTGATGAGAGATTGACCAGAGAGGAAAGTATTTGTCTCTAATCCTTTCAGACGCGTCCACCAGATGCATTCTTTGGCCATAGCCACAAGTACGATAAATACAGCTCTTCCTTCCCGTTTAAAGGAAGGAGGCGTGACGATATTGACGATAGACTCGGTTGATAAACCGACTCGTCCCACACGCGACAGCAGTCGTTCGACATAAGCCCACAGCTCCGAAATGGTTGGACACCGCACGAGTGCGTGCAGAACGGTTTCATCGCTCTGACCGCATCTCGGGCAGGTCGGCCCCGCATTTCGCGAGCCGTGTCTATAGAGCTTATCCCGAACGGGTAGCGCCTCTCGGTAACACTGCCAGGCCAGGGATCTCTGGAAGTTGTCCATAGGTCCCGGCCCGAAAGTCGTCCTGAACAGGCGGGTCAGGTATTCCTCGTCGACGCCCAGGTTCGCCCCGAGATCGTCGTCGTACCTGCCCTCCACTAATCCCCTATAGAATGACTTCGTTGTGATGCAGCCGCTCAAGGTCGACCCGGGACGGCAAAGTTGTTGCAGAGCAACGCGACACTCACGGTGCCATTCGCCATTCCTCGGCCTCTTTTTGATCCACGACTGCAGCTCGGTCATGGAGACGAGCTGCGGGAAAGCGCGTCGCACAAACGGCGACCACACCTGCTCACCGTCGTCTACGTAGAGCCGGAGATGTCGCAGTCTCAGCGCATGTCTGCGCATCATCAACCACGGCATGCCCAGCCCTCCTTTCAGCGGGTGTTGGCAACAAACGGATCGCCTCACCATCGGAACGCTTCCTTTCCACAAAAAGCGGAAGAGGATGCGCTCCATTTCGGTGATGGCGCGATCGGGACAAGGCACGACGGTCAGGCGGTATTCGATGACGGACGCGATGTACGCGTTCGCCACCTCCGCCCGACCTTTTAGGGACAGCTTCCTCTCGGACCATTGCCGGCAGAGAGTGGCCACCCTACTCGTTATCTCGTCCCAGTTCTTCTCCGTTTGCAGGTCCGGACCGAACCAGACTCCGAGCAACTTGACCGGACCGTCCGTCCAGCGTCCCACTACTGAGGCGCTGCCGGACGGTATGGGCTTGCTTCTCCAGGTGCCGAGCAGCAAACCCACCGACTTATCCCGGTTGATTTTCGCTCCCGTCACCGCTTCGTAGTCTTTCAGCGTCTCGCCGACAAGCTCGATGTGCTCGTGGCTAGACGCTATGACGGTGACGTCGTCCGCGTATGCCGACACGCTCGTCCCGCACCCCAGTTCTCGCGGGATGCCCCTCAGCGTCGCCAGCTTCCGCAGTAGTGGCTCGAGAGTCAATACGTACAGGAGCGGCGACAGGGGGCATCCCTGACGAACCGAACGTGCAATGTCGAAGGGTCCCGATAGACGTCCATTGACGCGAACAACCGAACGGATGCCTGTGTACAAGGCAGCCATCCAGCCGCGGAAAACGGGACCGAAGCCGGCCGCTTCGAGGACGGCCTCCAAGTATCGATGGTCTACCCTATCGAAAGCTTTCGATTGATCCAAATTGATCAGGGCCCCACCCATGCCAGGTTCCTTAACTACCCTCTCTATGATGTAGCGCATCAGATGGAGGTTGTCATGGATGCTCCGGCCCGGCACGGCGCACGTCTGCTCCGTGCCGACCAGTTTCTCGATGACAAGCGCCAACCGCTTGGCTAACACCTTGGCCAAAATTTTCATGTCTGCATTGAGCAGAGTGATGGGCCTAAAGTTATCTATGGCGTCCCCCTTGTTTGGATCTTTCTTCAGCAGCGTTACCGCTCCTCGGCTCACAAAACCGGAAATGCTCCCGTTCTGCTGCCAGTTGCAGTACACGACCGCCAAGACTTCTCCAAACAAGTCTGGCATACAGTTGTAAAGCTCGTAAGGCAGACCATCCAAACCCGGAGATTTGTCCGTCGAGCAACCCGCCATCGCGTCCCTCACCTCCTCCGCCGTGATGACCCCTTCGCAGCACTCCGCCTCTCTTGCCGAGAGTCGTGGCAAGCTGTGCAGGTAGGCACTAAAGTCCACCCTGCCTTCTCGCTCGCCACTCCTCCCGAACAGTCGGGCAAAATGCCGCTGAAACGCCTCGCACATCTTGCTCGGCTCGAGCAATTCGCGCCCCTGTTCGTCTACCAGAGACCGGATGGTGGCTCTGTTACCCCGCTGCGCCTCCGCAACCCGGGCCTCTCGTGCGGCTCCAACACCTTCATTCCTCAGAGCACGCATCCTTGCCCTGACAGCACACCCTTCGTGTTTAGCATTGAAGTGTTGGTCGAGGGCCAACCTCGCCGCTAAAACGTCGGATGCGATGCCACTTCGCAATGCCTCTTCTAACTTTATCACTAGCTCCCCCTCTTCTCTGTTCCTCTCTACAGCTAGTGCCCTGCTATACCTTATTGCTTCCGCCCTCACTGCTCTCTTGAGGGCAAACCGCCATTTGTTGTTGACGATGGCTCCCGTCAAAGCCCTCTTTACTAACGTGCTAATCCGGTCTCTGAAAACCTGTCTCGACGGGAAAGACGCGTTTAGTTTCCAGTAACCGGGACCCTGCCTATGTGCCTTATCTAAGTCTAGCGTACACGTCACAAGTTTGTGATCCGTGTAGCTGACTATGTGGAACTGTGGACATCCTAAACTATCTCTATCTCTTGTCCTACACACTATCCTATCTAGATACGATCTCGACGACCCAATGCGGTTGCTCCAAGTCCACGTTGGCACATTTGGGTGGTCGAGTCGGTACCTGTCAGACAACTGGAAGCGTCTGAGCAGGTCTATGAGGCCTTTGCATCCCCTTCTAGTTTTGTCACTCCCCACGTAGTCTAGATGCGTGTCCAAGGTAGCATTCCAATCCCCCACTAAAAGTAAGGGACGAGACGTTCCCAGGAATACTTCTAGACGTCGAAAGAAGTCTGACCGACCTGTTAAAGGAGGCACATAAACTGCCAGCAACCGAAAAGCGCCTCCATCGCTGCCGTCCACATCTAGGACAACCAGTCTACCCTCCGGGTCCGTAAATATCGTCTTTACTTGGAGATCCAGACTCTTGCGAAAAAGAACCGCCGTGCCACTACCGCCCATCCTCGGCAGACAGGGAGAAAAATAAATGTTAAACTGTCCGCCAAACATGGACTTTAGGGCCCGCGGTTCATGGAGTCTGGTCTCACTAATGGCTATGATATCCAAATTGTGTGACTTGATGTCATTTAAGAGGTACCCTTGTTTCCAAGGGGACCCTAAGCCACGCACATTCACACAACCAATCTTCACCATGATTCTATTTATACGTGTGCTTTAAAGCACAAAACAAAAGAACAGAGTGTTACTTGCCGTTAGAAAGTTTTGTTTCCTCCTTGGATTTTTCACCAAGGAGGCTATTGTACAATTTCTTGCACAAATATTTCTGGAATCCCCCTACCGAGTTGGGGTAGAGGGATTTTATTGTGTTGTGTAATGCTGGTGTTACATGAATAATTTTAATGTGTTTTGGCGGTGTTGTACGTGGGTGGTTGTTGGTTTTGATATCGTTATTTGTGATGTTTGTTTTAGAGTTGATGTAATTCATCAACTCTGTGTTTGTACTGTCTATTGCTGTTAGCATTGTTTTTTTTATATTACTATTGGTGTTAGTAGTATTTTCGGGAGATGTGAATCTCCCTGCTTTGTTTGTGTTTGCATTTTGTTTTGTTTTCTTCTTACTGCGCTTCCTCTTTCCTTTCGTAGCTATTTTCCACTCCTCCCCACTCTCTTCATCGGATGATGGGAGATCTGAGGAGTCAGAAAGAGGTAACGGCAAATTTTGTGCGTCTGTGTGTGTTTCTGTGAATGTTTGTGTTGCTGTTTTTATTGATGTTGGCTCCTTGTTATTTATGTGTGGTGTATGTGATATGGGGGAGGGAGAGGCAGTCTTGGAATTTTCTTTTTTTTCTTCTGTTTTTGCAGTTTCTGTTGTCTTTTCTGTTGTGGTTATTGCTGATATTTCTGTTGTTGTTTTTTGCGTTGCTGGTGGTGTTGGTAGTAAGGTTTTTCTGTTGGGGGTATTTGGTAGTTGCTTCTGTTGTTGTTGTTGTTGTTGTTGTTGTTGTTGTTGTTGTTGTTGTTGTTGTTTTTGTTTAGCGGCCAGAGGGCAGTCCTTTTTCAGATGTGCTTCGCTGTTGCATAGGTAACAGCGAGGTCGCCTGCCCTCTACCACCACATACAGCTTGTGGTCCTCTGCCAATCTAATGTTTGGAGGAATTTTCTGTGAAGCCTCCTCCGTGATGTGGAGAAGGATTTCCAGATTTTTCCCTCCCCAGTTCTTTTCCTCTCCGACCGTAATCTCCAAAATATTTGCCTCCTCCATTTCCAGGCACACGGCCGATATCAGCCATTGGGTGTCCACCTCCGATGGCACATTTTTTATCATAACTTTGGTCACTCTCTGTCCTAGATAACTCGGTATCATTACCAAGTCATCTGTGCGGAGAGAGAGTGTCGAAAATTGTTTAGCTAAATTTTCATCCAGAAACCTTACTTGCACCGTTCCAAATTTCCTTCCCCAGGTGACATGATTCTGATAAGGCCAAATTTTTCTAAGACAAACTTCAATTTTATCTGCTAACATTTTCTACACGTCTGGTTTTTGTGTTTACCAGTTTATAAATGATGCACTTTTTGTTTTTCATTTCTATAATATCTTTTGGGATGTTTATTCTGACATCATCTCCTTCTTTCGTAAGAAGGGATTTTGTGTCTTTTATTTGTTTTTGTGTGAATGTCACTGTTGTTCTTTTTTCCTTTAGAGCATTTGCGAAATTTGTTTTTGTTGTGCTGGCGGACATGTTCTTCTGGATATTTTTGTTTATGTTGGTGTATGTACTGCCTGGTTCAAAGGTGGTGGTAGTGGCAGCAGAGTTTGTTGAACAGGTGATGGTGTCATTGCTGACGGCCGATAACTTTACTTCCTTGTTGTTGCTGTTGTTGTTGTTGTTGTCGTTGTTGCTGTTGTTGTTGTTGTTGTTGTTGTCGTTGGTGGTGGTGATGATGGCGTCAGCAGCAGTGGTGCTTACGTCAGAGACATCTGTGACGGTTTTCACGCATGGTTTTGTAACCTTGGTTACAGTTTTGTTTTTGTTGTTGGTGTTGGTGGTGGTGGTGGTGGTGGTGGTGGTGAGAGGGCTGTTAGTAGCTGTACTCACAGTCTTTGTGACGTTTATAGCAACTGCGTTCCTGTCACTGCATGAGCACGCGCTATTCTGTTCTTTTTTCTCTTCTGGCATCTGAAGCCTCGGGAAATGCTTGTCAAAAGAACAAGACAAGCGTTCCAAAATTATGTTTCTCGACATTTTTCAAATGTCAAGAAGGAAATTTTTGTATTTTGCTAGGGCCGAAACTGCCCCTGGGGGTCAATTCCTGCCCTTGAAAATACACACAAATGAAGCCTAGGTGCTTCGCAACAAAATTATTTAAAAATCCCAACAAAATGTGGACAGTAAATGGTCAAATAAACGTTTACCTTCGCAGCCGATGTGACAGCACGTCCGTGAGAAGAGATAGATAGATAGATAGGTTTCTTTATTAGCCACACAGGGCTCAACACAGAGGGGACAAAATACAAATGTAGAGTTTTTCTTTTCGAGGGGGTCGAAAACAAAGCAGAAAAAAAACAAAAGTGGGGACAACGATGAAAAAAAAAAAAAAAAAAAAAAAAAAAACATCGCAAAACGTTTGGGGTATTTACAAAAAATACGAAAAATACAAAAAATTCCCAATAAATGGGGAGGTTATCCGTGGAAAGAAAAACCTACGAAAAGACCACGGTAACCTCGGTCTTTAGCGTCACAGTTTGTTAAATAAAATTTCTCTGTTTACAAAATTTTAAAACGTTTTATAGAATCATGGTCAAGGTGGCTTCGTCATTTATACGTGCCATTCTTGCTACATGTATCCATCTTTTTTCGAAACATTTGCTAGACAACACTTGCCTCTCTACTCTCACCTTCCTTTTCAAGTGATACTTGAAAAAGTTGATGAGAGATTGACCAGAGAGGAAAGTATTTGTCTCTAATCCTTTCAGACGCGTCCACCAGATGCATTCTTTGGCCATAGCCACAAGTACGATAAATACAGCTCTTCCTTCCCGTTTAAAGGAAGGAGGCGTGACGATATTGACGATAGACTCGGTTGATAAACCGACTCGTCCCACACGCGACAGCAGTCGTTCGACATAAGCCCACAGCCCCGAAATGGTTGGACACCGTACGAGTGCGTGCAGAACGGTTTCATCGCTCTGACCGCATCTCGGGCAGGTCGGCCCCACATTTCGCGAGCCGTGTCTATAGAGCTTATCCCGAACGGGTAGCGCCTCTCGGTAACACTGCCAGGCCAGGGATCTCTGGAAGTTGTCCATAGGTCCCGGCCCGAAAGTCGTCCTGAACAGGCGGGTCAGGTATTCCTCGTCGACGCCCAGGTTCGCCCCGAGATCGTCGTCGTACCTGCCCTCCACTAATCCCCTATAGAATGACTTCGTTGTGATGCAGCCGCTCAAGGTCGACCCGGGACGGCAAAGTTGTTGCAGAGCAACGCGACACTCACGGTGCCATTCGCCATTCCTCGGCCTCTTTTTGATCCACGACTGCAGCTCGGTCATGGAGACGAGCTGCGGGAAAGCGTGTCGCACAAACGGCGACCACACCTGCTCACCGTCGTCTACGTAGAGCCGGAGATGTCGCAGTCTCAGCGCATGTCTGCGCATCATCAACCACGGCATGCCCAGCCCTCCTTTCAGCGGGTGTTGGCAACAAACGGATCGCCTCACCATCGGAACGCTTCCTTTCCACAAAAAGCGGAAGAGGATGCGCTCCATTTCGGTGATGGTGCGATCGGGACAAGGCACGACGGTCAGGCGGTATTCGATGACGGACGCGATGTACGCGTTCGCCACCTCCGCCCGACCTTTTAGGGACAGCTTCCTCTCGGACCATTGCCGGCAGAGAGTGGCCACCCTACTCGTTATCTCGTCCCAGTTCTTCTCCGTTTGCAGGTCCGGACCGAACCAGACTCCGAGCAACTTGACCGGACCGTCCGTCCAGCGTCCCACTACTGAGGCGCTGCCGGACGGTATGGGCTTGCTTCTCCAGGTGCCGAGCAGCAAACCCACCGACTTATCCCGGTTGATTTTCGCTCCCGTCACCGCTTCGTAGTCTTTCAGCGTCTCGCCGACAAGCTCGATGTGCTCGTGGCTAGACGCTATGACGGTGACGTCGTCCGCGTATGCCGACACGCTCGTCCCGCACCCCAGTTCTCGCGGGATGCCCCTCAGCGTCGCCAGCTTCCGCAGTAGTGGCTCGAGAGTCAATACGTACAGGAGCGGCGACAGGGGGCATCCCTGACGAACCGAACGTGCAATGTCGAAGGGTCCCGATAGACGTCCATTGACGCGAACAACCGAACGGATGCCTGTGTACAAGGCAGCCATCCAGCCGCGGAAAACGGGACCGAAGCCGGCCGCTTCGAGGACGGCCTCCAAGTATCGATGGTCTACCCTATCGAAAGCTTTCGATTGATCCAAATTGATCAGGGCCCCACCCATGCCAGGTTCCTTAACTACCCTCTCTATGATGTAGCGCATCAGATGGAGGTTGTCATGGATGCTCCGGCCCGGCACGGCGCACGTCTGCTCCGTGCCGACCAGTTTCTCGATGACAAGCGCCAACCGCTTGGCTAACACCTTGGCCAAAATTTTCATGTCTGCATTGAGCAGAGTGATGGGCCTAAAGTTATCTATGGCGTCCCCCTTGTTTGGATCTTTCTTCAGCAGCGTTACCGCTCCTCGGCTCACAAAACCGGAAATGCTCCCGTTCTGCTGCCAGTTGCAGTACACGACCGCCAAGACTTCTCCAAACAAGTCTGGCATACAGTTGTAAAGCTCGTAAGGCAGACCATCCAAACCCGGAGATTTGTCCGTCGAGCAACCCGCCATCGCGTCCCTCACCTCCTCCGCCGTGATGACCCCTTCGCAGCACTCCGCCTCTCTTGCCGAGAGTCGTGGCAAGCTGTGCAGGTAGGCACTAAAGTCCACCCTGCCTTCTCGCTCGCCACTCCTCCCGAACAGTCGGGCAAAATGCCGCTGAAACGCCTCGCACATCTTGCTCGGCTCGAGCAATTCGCGCCCCTGTTCGTCTACCAGAGACCGGATGGTGGCTCTGTTACCCCGCTGCGCCTCCGCAACCCGGGCCTCTCGTGCGGCTCCAACACCTTCATTCCTCAGAGCACGCATCCTTGCCCTGACAGCACACCCTTCGTGTTTAGCATTGAAGTGTTGGTCGAGGGCCAACCTCGCCGCTAAAACGTCGGATGCGATGCCACTTCGCAATGCCTCTTCTAACTTTATCACTAGCTCCCCCTCTTCTCTGTTCCTCTCTACAGCTAGTGCCCTGCTATACCTTATTGCTTCCGCCCTCACTGCTCTCTTGAGGGCAAACCGCCATTTGTTGTTGACGATGGCTCCCGTCAAAGCCCTCTTTACTAACGTGCTAATCCGGTCTCTGAAAACCTGTCTCGACGGGAAAGACGCGTTTAGTTTCCAGTAACCGGGACCCTGCCTATGTGCCTTATCTAAGTCTAGCGTACACGTCACAAGTTTGTGATCCGTGTAGCTGACTATGTGGAACTGTGGACATCCTAAACTATCTCTATCTCTTGTCCTACACACTATCCTATCTAGATACGATCTCGACGACCCAATGCGGTTGCTCCAAGTCCACGTTGGCACATTTGGGTGGTCGAGTCGGTACCTGTCAGACAACTGGAAGCGTCTGAGCAGGTCTATGAGGCCTTTGCATCCCCTTCTAGTTTTGTCACTCCCCACGTAGTCTAGATGCGTGTCCAAGGTAGCATTCCAATCCCCCACTAAAAGTAAGGGACGAGACGTTCCCAGGAATACTTCTAGACGTCGAAAGAAGTCTGACCGACCTGTTAAAGGAGGCACATAAACTGCCAGCAACCGAAAAGCGCCTCCATCGCTGCCGTCCACATCTAGGACAACCAGTCTACCCTCCGGGTCCGTAAATATCGTCTTTACTTGGAGATCCAGACTCTTGCGAAAAAGAACCGCCGTGCCACTACCGCCCATCCTCGGCAGACAGGGAGAAAAATAAATGTTAAACTGTCCGCCAAACATGGACTTTAGGGCCCGCGGTTCATGGAGTCTGGTCTCACTAATGGCTATGATATCCAAATTGTGTGACTTGATGTCATTTAAGAGGTACCCTTGTTTCCAAGGGGACCCTAAGCCACGCACATTCACACAACCAATCTTCACCATGATTCTATTTATACGTGTGCTTTAAAGCACAAAACAAAAGAACAGAGTGTTACTTGCCGTTAGAAAGTTTTGTTTCCTCCTTGGATTTTTCACCAAGGAGGCTATTGTACAATTTCTTGCACAAATATTTCTGGAATCCCCCTACCGAGTTGGGGTAGAGGGATTTTATTGTGTTGTGTAATGCTGGTGTTACATGAATAATTTTAATGTGTTTTGGCGGTGTTGTACGTGGGTGGTTGTTGGTTTTGATATCGTTATTTGTGATGTTTGTTTTAGAGTTGATGTAATTCATCAACTCTGTGTTTGTACTGTCTATTGCTGTTAGCATTGTTTTTTTTATATTACTATTGGTGTTAGTAGTATTTTCGGGAGATGTGAATCTCCCTGCTTTGTTTGTGTTTGCATTTTGTTTTGTTTTCTTCTTACTGCGCTTCCTCTTTCCTTTCGTAGCTATTTTCCACTCCTCCCCACTCTCTTCATCGGATGATGGGAGATCTGAGGAGTCAGAAAGAGGTAACGGCAAATTTTGTGCGTCTGTGTGTGTTTCTGTGAATGTTTGTGTTGCTGTTTTTATTGATGTTGGCTCCTTGTTATTTATGTGTGGTGTATGTGATATGGGGGAGGGAGAGGCAGTCTTGGAATTTTCTTTTTTTTCTTCTGTTTTTGCAGTTTCTGTTGTCTTTTCTGTTGTGGTTATTGCTGATATTTCTGTTGTTGTTTTTTGCGTTGCTGGTGGTGTTGGTAGTAAGGTTTTTCTGTTGGGGGTATTTGGTAGTTGCTTCTGTTGTTGTTGTTGTTGTTGTTGTTGTTGTTGTTGTTGTTGTTGTTGTTGTTTTTGTTTAGCGGCCAGAGGGCAGTCCTTTTTCAGATGTGCTTCGCTGTTGCATAGGTAACAGCGAGGTCGCCTGCCCTCTACCACCACATACAGCTTGTGGTCCTCTGCCAATCTAATGTTTGGAGGAATTTTCTGTGAAGCCTCCTCCGTGATGTGGAGAAGGATTTCCAGATTTTTCCCTCCCCAGTTCTTTTCCTCTCCGACCGTAATCTCCAAAATATTTGCCTCCTCCATTTCCAGGCACACGGCCGATATCAGCCATTGGGTGTCCACCTCCGATGGCACATTTTTTATCATAACTTTGGTCACTCTCTGTCCTAGATAACTCGGTATCATTACCAAGTCATCTGTGCGGAGAGAGAGTGTCGAAAATTGTTTAGCTAAATTTTCATCCAGAAACCTTACTTGCACCGTTCCAAATTTCCTTCCCCAGGTGACATGATTCTGATAAGGCCAAATTTTTCTAAGACAAACTTCAATTTTATCTGCTAACATTTTCTACACGTCTGGTTTTTGTGTTTACCAGTTTATAAATGATGCACTTTTTGTTTTTCATTTCTATAATATCTTTTGGGATGTTTATTCTGACATCATCTCCTTCTTTCGTAAGAAGGGATTTTGTGTCTTTTATTTGTTTTTGTGTGAATGTCACTGTTGTTCTTTTTTCCTTTAGAGCATTTGCGAAATTTGTTTTTGTTGTGCTGGCGGACATGTTCTTCTGGATATTTTTGTTTATGTTGGTGTATGTACTGCCTGGTTCAAAGGTGGTGGTAGTGGCAGCAGAGTTTGTTGAACAGGTGATGGTGTCATTGCTGACGGCCGATAACTTTACTTCCTTGTTGTTGCTGTTGTTGTTGTTGTTGTCGTTGTTGCTGTTGTTGTTGTTGTTGTTGTTGTCGTTGGTGGTGGTGATGATGGCGTCAGCAGCAGTGGTGCTTACGTCAGAGACATCTGTGACGGTTTTCACGCATGGTTTTGTAACCTTGGTTACAGTTTTGTTTTTGTTGTTGGTGTTGGTGGTGGTGGTGGTGGTGGTGGTGGTGAGAGGGCTGTTAGTAGCTGTACTCACAGTCTTTGTGACGTTTATAGCAACTGCGTTCCTGTCACTGCATGAGCACGCGCTATTCTGTTCTTTTTTCTCTTCTGGCATCTGAAGCCTCGGGAAATGCTTGTCAAAAGAACAAGACAAGCGTTCCAAAATTATGTTTCTCGACATTTTTCAAATGTCAAGAAGGAAATTTTTGTATTTTGCTAGGGCCGAAACTGCCCCTGGGGGTCAATTCCTGCCCTTGAAAATACACACAAATGAAGCCTAGGTGCTTCGCAACAAAATTATTTAAAAATCCCAACAAAATGTGGACAGTAAATGGTCAAATAAACGTTTACCTTCGCAGCCGATGTGACAGCACGTCCGTGAGAAGAGATAGATAGATAGATAGTTAGACAGACAGATAGATAGGATAGATAGATAGATAGATAGATAGATAGATAGATAGATAGATAGATAGATAGATAGATAGATAGATAGATAGACAGATTAGATAGATAGATAGATAGATAGATAAATAGATAGATAGGATAGATAGACAGATAGATAGATAGATAGATAGATAGATAGATAGATAGATACAGAGAGAGACAGATAGATACATGAAGAGAGAGAGAGAGAGAAATAAGCAGACAAACAAACAGATAGATAGATAGTTAGATATAGATATAGTTCTATACGCAAATGAATCTACATACACATACGTATATACAAAAATACAGAGACGTACATATATATATGCATTACATGCACATACATGCACGAACAAATATATGAATTAATATATTAAAATACACTCACATGCAACTACATTACACACACACACACACACACACACACACACGCACATACACACACATATATATATATATATATGTGTGTGTGTGTGTGTGTGTATATATGTACATACATACGTACATACATACGTCCACAGTCACACAGAACGATAGATATAAATACGTGCAAAGGTACATATGTTTGTCATATATATATATATATATATATATATATATATATATATATATGACACGCACACGCACACACGCACGCAGGCACAGACACACACACACATATACACACTTCCTTAGCTGGAGTGAGAAGAAATTTTCCAGTTATTTAATAGTCTGTACAGGAGTATGTCAGAAGTACGTTGCACCTGTTGTGTCTAATATTTAGGGAACCAACAGAGGTAGTGGGGAAGGGGCTCTCTAGGTAATTGTTCTGGATAACGTAGTAGTGTTTTTTTTTTGTTTTTTTTTGTAATTATTACTTTGTCAGAGGAGGGATGGTGACAATCACGTTTCTCTTCAGTGTTTCCAAGATTTGTGTTGGGAGAGGGAAGAGGTACAAATTTCAGGGACCTGGTCCGAGTGCTTTTAACAGGGTGGACTCCGCTAAAGTTTAACCAGCATTCAGGTGGCGGTGATAAACCAGATATATTATACCTGAAAGAAAGTAAAAAAGCAAAAAAAAAAAGCAAAAAAAAAAACAAATTTAAAAAAATGTAAAAACTTACTGGGTGCCTAAAGAATGAATGCTTTTGATTATCAGGTCTAATCATGCAAGGACTGACCTCTGTTGAAGAACAGTAAAAAACATCTGCAATCCTAAATTGAAAAAATGACAGCGACATATTGTTCTTTTTTTTTTTCTTTTTTGAAGATGTGACCTTAGTGTATAGAACAATGAGATTTATACAGTTTGACATCCACTGTTCCCCTTCCTTCTTGTTTACTGGGCGAACATCCAATATTGAGTGAAACGGCCTTCTCTAAGGACATAATAATAATAATAATAATAATAATAATAATAATAATAATAATAATAATAATAATAATGATGATGATGATTTCTTTATTAAACACAAGGGTTTACATTAAGAAAAACATTATGGACAATGCAAGAATGGCTAACCTTAAAACACAAACCTCAATGTCGAGTGAAAATGTCTAATACAAATGCGTCAAATAATGGTGTTAATGAGGTTGGAGCCAAGAGTGAAAGCCTTTCGCCCGGCAGGTGCCCTGTAGTTGAGCAGCGCAGGCCTGTTCGTCATCCAGAGACTGCTTGTACACAAAGCCAGAGGCAGAGAAGAAGGTGGGATAAGGAGGCAAACGGAAATGTAATTGAATGCTGGATCCGAAGTGAACCAAGTAGAAGAGGATTCCGACAACGCATGAAATTAGTGTGCGCAGTAGAACTGTTACAAAAGGTTTGCCTCCTTGGCACGGCCAGAATAACCAGGAAAGTATTAGATAGTTGAAAAGGACAGATAGCATAGTACTGTAGGCTGCAGGTAGCAAGCCTGCTACGCATGCAAGACACCAGGAGTTCCAACATCGACTAGCCCCTCCCCCCAAATCGATTACATTGACCCCAATACTCAACAAGTGCTTAACTTATCGACCCCGAAAGGATGAAAGATAAAGTCGATCTCGGCGGAATTTGAACTCAAAATATAGCGGTACACGAAATACCCCTAAAGATCTCACCCAGCATGCTAACAACTCCGCCAATAATAATAATAATAATAATAATAATAATAATAATAATAATAATAATAATAATAATACAAAAGATGTGGCATCTTAAAGCGAGAACTGTTCTTGTTATTGTGGGTGCCCTAGGTATGATAAAAAAGGGATGTCAGAAACATCTAGATAATATCCCAGGAGAACCATGTCTCAGAGAAATCCAAAAGATTGTGCTGACAAGTACTGCCCACATTCTTGGAAAATGCTATCAATTTAAACGCATGTGTTGTATTGCATGAAGATATTTCGGTACTTTCCCTGCCCAAGTTTTCAGTCATACTGTAACATCTCTTATCCTTCACTCGCCCTAGGACTTTGGGTGTGTTTTGGCGAATGATTGCAAGAAGAAGAAGAAGAAGAAGAAGAAGAAGAAGAAGAACTGCAACAATAACAACAACAGCGATGATGATGATGCTGCTGATGATGATGAGGGGGAGGAGGAGGAGGAGAGGGAGGATGGTGATTATGTTGATGACGATGGTGGTGGTGGTGATGATAATTTTTTCTTATTTTGCCACTAGTAATTTTTTTTAATTAAGAGTGCATCACAAGTATTTTATCTTGTCAACCCCAAAGGAAATGAAAGACAAACTTCACCTCAGCGTAGTCTAAGCTCTTAGCGTAAGATGCCGGAAGAAAATAACGCTAGACATTTCTTCCGACACTCTAAAATTTTTGTCAGCTCGTCAAACAACTACTGCTGCAACAACGTCAATCCACATCACCGAATCAAATTTGCATATCATCATAGTAACAAACTGAAATATTTAATTACTGAACGTACACTTGCTCAAAGTAAAAGGCAACCATAAAACCGAATGAAGTTTTTGACAAAGGCAATATCTGACGTAAGCGACAATGGTAAAATATTCATGATATTCAAATGCAATGACAATCGGTGCAGTAGATGTCAGTTCATATATACCTGTCAGTATTCCAATACAAAAGCCGGACTAAAAACATTTTCCAATGCATACACGAACTGTAAAAGCAGAAGTCTGATCTCCTAAATCAAACGTCCGAGTTGTGAATAAAAGTAGATATTTGCCAGATTGGAACGAATACGAGTATACCGGCAACGAAACAAGTGCAGTGCGTCTTTCAGGCCTAGAGTCACTCTTGTTATCCAACAGAGTGCGCACATTCTAACATGAGCAACCCTCATCACCAGGATAGCCTGGTGGGGGTGCCAGTTTAGTTGCCAACAACCCGACCATGTAACAGGTTGTACAGGTTTCCATGTTACCAGTAGCACTTATGAGAGCCTCCTAAGTGACCTGACATGCATACATACATACATACATACATACATATGTATATATAATTTGTGTGTATATAAAATATATGTATATATATATATATATATATATATATATATATATATATATATATATATATATATATATATATATATATATATAAATATATATATATATATATATATATATTTATATATATTAATAGTTGTTTTCATGCAATGTTTTTAATACTGTAATGCTTTCAAATGTTGGTACAAGGTCAGAAATTTCGGGGCAAGGGGTGAATAAGTCGTTGACATCAACCTCAGAGCTCAACTGGTACTTTATTTTATCGAACCCGAAAGGATGAAAGACAAAGTCGACTTCAGCAGGATTTGAACTCAGAACGTGCAGATGAATGAAATAACGCTAAGCATTTTACCCGGCGTGCTAAATGATCCTGTCAACTCACTCCCTTTTTTAATCCTATATATATAAAAAAAAGATTACGTCAAATTGAAGGCTAACTCAATACATTTGGTAGTGTACATATTTATTATTCTGTAACAAGCGTAGATATGACAGTGACTTCGAAGTTTCTGTAGGCTAAGTCATTATCGGACTATACTTGCACGTATATATATATGTATATATATATATATATATATATATATATATATATATATATATATATATATATATATATATATATATATATATATATATATATATATATATATATATGGGAGAATATACAAATAATAACAACAAACGAGGACAGGTGGTGTAAATAACAAAAGTATATATTAGTATGACGCTCGGGAATACGGAAAGTCTTTGACGTTTCGAGCTACGCTCTTCAACAGAAAGAATACGGAGACAAGGAGAAAAACACGGAGAAAAAAAATTGAATAGTGTTCAGTCAACGGTCAATCATAATAATGGCCGATCATAACAATGGCTGACCGGAAGTTAGAAATTCTTATTTCAGGAGAGCTAAGAAAGGGGGAGATAACAAACGGTGATCGGGAACGAGGGGCTGTGTGTGGGAGGTAGAATGCTGGTGCACTTGACGTATGTAGTGTGAAAATGGGGAAGGGAGAAAGTAGTTGGTCAGTTGTAGTGTGTGCGTGGTGTGATGCGAGGGTATTGGTGTGGTGTGCGTGGTGTGGTGCGAGGGTATTGGTGTGGTGTGATGTGAGGGTGTTTGGAGGTGGGGAAGGCATGGGTGGAGTGTGGGGTAGAGGTAGGGGTATGTGGGTAGGGTGGGGTATGTGGGTAGGGGTGGGTGGTGGGTGTAAGGAATTGGATGGGGTGGAGTGGGAAGGTAGAGTAGGAGTGTGTTGGGGTGTGGTGGGATGAGCTTATGAGGGGGTGTTGACGAGGAGGGAGAAGGGGAAGGTGGATGTAAGAGAGGGGGAAGATGGGTATGGGAGGGGAGAGGAAGAGAGGAGAGAGGGTGGGTATAAGAGAGGGAAGGTGGATTGAGAGAGGGGGAAGGTGGGTATGGGGGGGGAGAAAGAGGGGAAGGTGGGTATGGGGGGAGAAAGAGAGGAAGAGAAAGAGAGGAAGAGAAAGAGAGTGAGAGAGAGGGAAGAGGGGTATGGGGGGAGAAAGAGAGGAAGAGAGGAAGAGAGGAAGAGAAAGAGAGTGAGAGAGAGGGGAAGAGAGTGAGAGAGTAAGGGTGAGAGAGTAAGAGAGTAAGAGTGTAGAGAGTAGGAGAGTAAGAGTGTAGAGAGTAAGAGTGAGAGAGGGGGAGTACGAGAGAAGAGAGTGAGAGAGAGTAAGAGAGAGGAGAGAAAGAGTAGGGGTGAAGAGAAGTGGGAGTGGAGAGAAGTATGAAGAGAAGTGAAGAGACGTACAAAGAAGTAGGAGTCGGAGCAGGAGGTGGGGGAGGGGAGAGATGGGTGGTAGGAGGGAGGGTGGGGGAGAGAGACAGGAGGAGAGGGTTAGATGAAGAGTGGAGGGGAGTTAAGCCCATGTGGCGCAAAGGAGCGAAGATAGAAGATTAATCTCTGTTCACGGTGCAAACGGGAGTCCGGATGGCCCCTGTGCATGGACAATCCAAACACAGACAGGTGTTGCCGCAAGGAGTGACCGGCAGAACGGAAGTGGCGTGACACCGGGGTGTCATTGCCGACGTTGATATCTCGGAGGTGTTCCGCGAATCGGTCGGCCAGGCGGCGCCCCGTTTGTCCGATGTACAGGGATTGGCAGAGAGAGCAGGAGAGGCAATATATGATGTTGGTAGACGTGCAGGTGAAGGAGTCGGTGATGCGATAGGGTCGGTGATGGGTGCTGGTGAGGAGGGTGGTGTTGGAGAGGTAAGGGCAAGTGCGGCAGCGTGGGCGGGAGCAGGGGAACGAGCCAGGTTGGGAGGTTGGGTTGGGGAAGAAGCTGTGGGCTCGTTTGAAGGAGGGGAGGGGTCGATTAGGGAAGATGTGGGAGGTGGAGGGGTCGGACTGGAGGCGCCGAAAAGCTCGGAGAATGGAGCGTTGGAGGTGTAGGGTGGTGGGATGGTAGGTGAGGGGAAAAGGGAGGCGGGAAACGGCAGGGCGGGTTCGGGGGGAGAGAGCAGATGCACGGTCCACAGAACGTGCTCTGGCAAGGGCGGTGTGGATGGTGGTGGGTGGATATCCACGCAGGCTAAAGTGGTGAGCCATGAGTTGAGACTGAGTCTCAAAGTCATGGCTGTCGCTACAAAGTCTGCGTAGACGGAGGAATTGGGAATAGGGGATGGAAAGTTTTGTGTGTCTAGGGTGGGAGGAGGAGAAGTTGAGATAGGAGTGTGAGTCTGTGTGTTTGTAGTGGATGGAGGTGCTAAGGGCGGAGTGGAGGATGCTGACCGAAATGTCGAGAAAGGGGACAGAGGTGTCAGAGACAGTACAGGAGAAGTGGAGGGCAGGATGGAAAGACTGAACGAAAGAGAGGAATGAGTCAAGATGTTCGCGGGAGAGTGAGGTGGCACCGATACAGTCGTCGATATACCGACCGTATAGTTCGGGAGTGGGACCAGTGAAACTGGAGAATATTTGGGCCTCAACATAACCAACGAAGAGGTTCGCGTAGTTGGGGCCCATTCTCGTCCCCATGGCCACTCCCGAGGTTTGCTGGTAGATATCTCCCGCGAACGAGAAGCAGTTGAGAGATAGGACAAGTTCGGCCAGACGAATGAGTGTGGAGGTGTCGGGTTGTAGGTTGGGGCGTTGGTCTAGAAAAAACTTCAGGGCACGCAGCCCCTCGTCGTGGGGGATCACTGTATAGAGGCTCTGGATGTCTAGAGTGAAGAGAAGCTTAGAAGGGCCGGGAGGGAAAGAGAAAGAGTTGAATAGACGAAGCGCGTGGTTAGTGTCATGAATGTGGGAAGGGAGAGAAGCCACTAGGGGGGCGAGGACACGGTCTAGGTATTTTGAGATAAGCTCGGTGGGGCAGTTGCAGGCGGAGACGATGGGGCGGCCAGGGTTGTTCGGTTTATGGATCTTGGGGAGGAAGTAAATGGTGGGGGCGCGTGGGGTGCGAACAATAAGGTTGGAAGCGGTGGCGGGGAGACGGGAGGAGAGGATGAGGTCATGGATAGTGGAGGACACAGTCTGTTGGTAGCTGGGCGTGGGGTCGGAGGGCAGAGGGCGGTAGAATGAGGTATCTCGAAGTTGACGGAGAGCTTCGGCCTCGTAGAGGTCCGCGCGCCATACTACCACGGCTCCACCCTTATCAGCCGGTTTTATGATGATGTCCGTGCGGCGTCGGAGGGATCGAAGGGCCGAGAGTTCGGCTGGGGAGATGTTGAGTCGAGATGGACGCCTGGAAAAGTTAAACCGGCCCACAGCGCGTTGGCAGGCGCCCGCGAAAAGATCAACTGCCTGGAACTGGCCAGGAGCAGGCGTCCACTGGGATGGTCGTCGGCCCAGGTCAGTGAAGCAGTCCTCGTTGGGTGCGGGTGGTGTGTTATGGAAAAGCGCACCCAACCTAACGCGGCGCACAAAGCTGTGGACATCAGCACGGGTTTGAAATTCCTTGCAGGATGGAGTTAGTGGGATGAAGCGCAGACCCCTATTGAGGACGGAGCGCTCCGCCTCAGAGAGAGGAAGATCTGGGGGAATGGTAACGACAGGCTGAAGTGGAGAAGGGGTGGGTGGAATAGAAGTAGGAGGGGATGAAGTAGGGTTAGGAGGGGCGGTCGGGATGGTGGAGGGCTGGGAGGGAGGGGGTGGAGTGTGTGTGGGAGAGGCAGGGTGGTTGGGTGTGGGTGGGGAATGCACATCAGGGAGGGAGAAGGGTGGTGGAGGGGTTGGGGTAGTGGCATCGGGTGTAGAGGAATGGAGGAGTGAGTGAAGTTTGCGGAGCTTAGTGTCGGTAAGAAATGCATGAAAGAGATGATTAAGTTGAATGATAAAGCGCAGTGTATTGTGAGCATGGGAGGGTGACAGAGAGGAGAAAAATATGGAAAAGGCTGGAGGAAGAAGGCGGTCGATAGTGTGGATTTTAGAGAGATTGGAGCGAATGGTGGCCCGCATAAGGCGGTAGGATGTGGTGCGGAGTATGGGTAGAATGGTGGTAGAAGAGTGGAGAGTGGGGTGGAAATGGAGGCGGAAACCCTTAGGGATGAGGCGGTGATGTAAGCAGCGACTGAGAAACGTAATATGACTAGAGAAACGAGTCTTCTTGAATATAAGTAAGGAGAGTCGTATAGTAGGTTGAAAGTATAGAGAGGGAAGTGTGCGGAGGTATAGTTTTAGGCGGTTGTGGAGAGTGAGTTGGAAAGATTTGTAGTCAGGCATGATGGAACGAGAGAGAAAAGAAAATTAGACGTGGGAAGGAGAATTACAAAAGGTGTGGTGGAAAAAAACAAGCGTGATGAGAAAATTGGACGTGGAAAAAAGGAAAAAAAAGAAAAAAAGGGAAAAAAAACTGGAAAAAAAACTTTTTTAACAGGTGTGGGGGAAAAAATAAAGGCATGAGGAGAAAAAACGAAAAAGGGGTTGTGAGAAGAAAATATATGCGAGGTGGGAGAAAAAAACAAAGCAAAAAAGAAGATGGGACAATAGGGAGAAATGGGGTGACAGGGAGAGAAGAAACGAGAGGAGAAAAGAAAGGGAGGGAGAAGAATACAAAGTAATAGGTGCAGATTAGAGAAGACAGATTAGGAACATCCAGAGTACGAAGAGACGGTAGGTGAAGGAAAGTAAGGTAAAAAAGGATGATAAAGGAGGTTTACAAATGTGGAAAAGTTCAAAAGTTTTTTAGACGTCGTGGTATATTGAAGCGATTTCCAATCAGAAGATGGGTCCAGTGTAATCCGTGGGTAGGAGAGGTGCAGCGGGAGGGTATAAAGTTCAGAATCAAACAGTCCAGATCCAGAAGGAAAGAAGGTAGAATCCAAAAGTTGGTAGTGTGTGATGAGAGGAGACAGGATTAGCTGGTGCGACCACGTGAGCGTGTATTATATGTGGGAGAATATACAAATAATAACAACAGACGAGGACAGGTGGTGTAAATAACAAAAGTATATATTAGTATGACGCTCGGGAATACGGAAAGTCTTTGACGTTTCGAGCTACGCTCTTCAACAGAAAGAATACGGAGACAAGGAGAAAAACACGGAGAAAAAAAAAAATTGAATAGTGTTCAGTCAACGGTCAATCATAATAATGGCCGATCATAACAATGGCTGACCGGAAGTTAGAAATTCTTATTTCAGGAGAGCTAAGAAAGGGGGAGATAACAAACGGTGATCGGGAACGAGGGGCTGTGTGTGGGAGGTAGAATGCTGGTGCACTTGACGTATGTAGTGTGAAAATGGGGAAGGGAGAAAGTAGTTGGTCAGTTGTAGTGTGTGCGTGGTGTGATGCGAGGGTATTGGTGTGGTGTGCGTGGTGTGATGCGAGGGTATTGGTGTGGTGTGATGTGAGGGTGTTTGGAGGTGGGGAAGGCATGGGTGGAGTGTGGGGTAGAGGTAGGGGTATGTGGGTAGGGTGGGGTCTGTGGGTAGGGGTGGGTGGTGGGTGTAAGGAATTGGATGGGGTGGAGTGGGAAGGTAGAGTAGGAGTGTGTTGATGTGTGGTGGGATGAGCTTATGAGGGGGTGTTGACGAGGAGGGAGAAGGGGAAGGTGGATGTAAGAGAGGGGGAAGATGGGTATGGGAGGGGAGAGGAAGAGAGGAGAGAGGGTGGGTATAAGAGAGGGAAGGTGGATTGAGAGAGGGGGAAGGTGGGTATGGGGGGGAGAAAGAGGGGAAGGTGGGTATGGGGGGAGAAAGAGAGGAAGAGAAAGAGAGGAAGAGAAAGAGAGGAAGAGAAAGAGAGGAAGAGAAAGAGAGTGAGAGAGAGGAAGAGGGGTATGGGGGGAGAAAGAGAGGAAGAGAGGAAGAGAGAAAGAGAAAGAGAGTGAGAGAGAGGGGAAGAGAGTGAGAGAGTAAGGGTGAGAGAGTAAGATAGTAAGAGTGTAGAGAGTAGGAGAGTAGGAGAGTAAGAGTGTAGAGAGTAAGAGTGAGAGGGGGGAGTACGAGAGAAGAGAGTGAGAGAGAGTAAGAGAGAAGCGCAGGTGTTGCTGTGTAGTAAAGAGCTTGCTTCCCATCCTCATAGTTCCAGGTTCAGTACCACTGCGTAGTACCTTGGCAGGAGTCCTCTATAGCCTTGAGCCGACCAAAGCATTGTGAGTGAATTTGGTAGACGGATACTGAAATATATATCTATATCTATATGTGTCTGTGTGTGTGTCTTTGTGCCTGTGTTTATCCCTTTCACTGCTTGACAACCGGTGTTGGTGTGTTTACGTCCCCGTAGTCTAGCGGTTCGGCAAAAGTGAACGATAGAATAAGTACTAGGCTTATAAAATAAGTCGTGGAGGCGATTTGCTCGACTAAAACCTTTCAAAGCGGTGCTCCAGCATGGCCGCAGTCAAATGTCTGAAACAAGTAAAAGAATAAAAGAATATATATATATATATATATATATATATATATATATATATATATATATATATATATATATATATATATATATATATATAATTATAATACAGGGTATCTAAGAGATACCACCACGCTGAAAAATAGCAGTCAAATCCTGACTCTAAAACCACAATAAATGTCCACATAGCACGAGTAGCGAAGACGAAGACTAAATAAACCAGTAATAATAAGATAATTCCAGATTCTGGATTTCTGGCTTTGCATAAATAATAATGCTTTGCCTTCATCGGTGGAATATACTTAAGTACATACATACAAATACATGTATATAAACAGTATACTTACATATACGGACGTATACACACATATATATGCACGTATGCACACGACTAGCTTAAATAGCCCGCCTAAAAACTTCTCGTGCGATCCGGACAGAATATCAGCGCAGTAAATACACTGACAAAGCTAGTCGTGTGCATACGTGCATATATATGTGTGTATACGTCCGTATATGTAAGTATACTGTTTATATACATGTATTTGTATTTATGTACTTGAGTATATTCCACCGATGAAGGCAAAGCATTATTATTTATGCAAAGCCAGAAATCCAGGATCTGGAATTATCTTATTATTACTGGTTTATTTAGTCTTCGTCTTCGCTACTCGTGCTATGTGGACATTTATTGTGGTTTTAGAGTCAGGATTTGACTGCTATTTTTCAGCGTAGTGGTATCTCTTAGATACCCTGTATTATAATTTTAAATAATTATTACCTTTGATGGTTTTTATTCCCATGCTGACCACTTGATAAGATCAATATTTTAAATATCGATCTTATCCTTATTTATATATATATATATATATATATATATATATATATATATATATATATATATATATATATATATATATATATATATCACCGGAGTAATCGAATAGATAAAGCTATGAAAAAAGGCATTTCAACCGGAGAAACCGAGTCAATTTAGAGGGATAGGTAGTGAGGCACCCAATCAATTTAGGAGCATCCAGGTCTATACTGATACAACACACCCTTAAGTTTTCCAAAATAGCCGGGTATAATTTCTAGCTAAGAGCACACGTATGGGAAGTCATTCTATCCATTACATATATATATATATATATATATATATATATATATATATATATATATATATATATATTAAATATATACTTTTATAAAACAAATTTTACAAAATATATAGTATCTGTTAACAGTCTTAGCCAAAAACTCACAGTTGAGTTTTTGTATATATATATGTATACATGTCTCTTAAAGGATAGAGCTCAAAATCAATGCATTGAAGATACTTTATTGCAGCAACAAATATAATAACAGAAACAACCACAATAAGCCAAACCTATGCACATTTCAATAGGGTATCCCGGAAAAATAAACCACATCATCAGATGTCTCGTAAAATATTGTAACAAATTACAACATATTACAAATTTCTGGATACTCCATCTCATCAGGGTCGCATTATTGCCATCACCAATACTATTATTAGCAAAACACACACATCATCCAAGAGGGTGAAAGAATAATCGACGGCACGCAACCTACCATCGTTATTTTCTTACAGAATGTAAACAAACCAGTCAACCGAAATCCAGCGACGTACACCGCCCGGTTTACAGCGTAAAAATCCCTTGCCAAAAATTCATCCCCCCTGTACATCAAGATTTCCTATCGGATCTTCCTATAACGATAGTGTATTAATTAATTCATTAATTATACCCGCCCACGCCCACGCACCGCACACGGTGCGTGGGCGTGGGCGGGTATAATTAATGAATTAATTAATACACTATCGTTATAGGAAGATCCGATAGGAAATCTTGATGTACAGGGGGGATGAATTTTTGGCAAGGGATTTTTACGCTGTAAACCGGGCGGTGTACGTCGCTGGATTTCGGTTGACTGGTTTGTTTACATTCTGTAAGAAAATAACGATGGTAGGTTGCGTGCCGTCGATTATTCTTTCACCCTCTTGGATGATGTGTGTGTTTTGCTAATAATAGTATTGGTGATGGCAATAATGCGACCCTGATGAGATGGAGTATCCAGAAATTTGTAATATGTTGTAATTTGTTACAATATTTTACGAGACATCTTATGATGTGGTTTATTTATCCGGGATACCCTATTGAAATGTGCATAGGTTTGGCTTATTGTGGTTGTTTCTGTTATTATAATTGTTGCTGCAATAAAGTATCTTCAATGCATTGATTTTGAGCTCTATCCTTTAAGAGACATGTATATATATATATATTTATATCTATATATATACACACACACACATACATGTATATATATAGAGAGAGAGACAGACAGAGATAGAGAAAGAGAGAGAGAGAGAGAGATCGTGATAGAAAGATGCATAGATGCTTCCTTGCATACATGTATACGTCCTTACTATCTTTTTGCTTGCGTTTATCCCTTCCCCGTTTTTCTCTCTTTCTGTCTCTAGCTTTCCCTTTTCTCCCTTACGCTCATATCTTCTCCGTTTCTTGCCATTGTCGCTATACTACACTAACCTTGATGTTTTCTTGTTTCATGTCACTCTTACAAACCTTGATTTCTCTCCCACCCCACAGCACCCGTATCTCCACAGCTGCCATCAGTATCACCATTTATAACCTGCTCACCTATATGATTACAAACATTCATCAAAGTAGTACCTACACCAAAAACATCGTTACAACGGTCATCTCCACTGGCCAACCATGACAATTCTATCCACAACAGCTGAGTATGCTAGAAATAGAAGCCAAATTTCCGTGCAGCACGTAATGTAACACACGCCAATGATTATGGGGAGGAAATCCTTGACCATAGTGCATTCTTGTTCAGGGTTTGACCCTTATAACTTAAACAGCACAACACTCGGGAAAGTTCGCAGAATCGGTAGAAAGACATGTTCTGCTAGGTTTCATCTGGCTCTTTATATTTTTGAGTTCAAATCTCACCAAGGTCAGCTTTACTCTTCATCTTTTCAGGATGTATATAATGAAGTACCAGTTTAATGCTGGGGTGAATTTATCAACTTTTACCCTCTCAACTACACGTGCAGCTTTTGTTCGTGTATTAAAAACAAATTATTGCCTTTACCCGCTTCACCATGATCATCATCACCGCTATCTTTACCGGAGCTGATAGCACAAATGCTACTACTACTACTACTACTACTACTACTACTACTACTAATAATAATAATAATAATGATGATAATAATACAGTTACTACTACTACGACTATCACCAGGACTACAGCCATAAGCATCATCATCATCGTCATCATCATCGCCGTCATCGTCGTTAAAACAACAACGGATAGAATGACTTTCCATACGTTTGGTTTTGGCTAGAAATTATACCCGGCTGTTTTGGAAAACTTAAAGGTATGTTATATCAGTATAGTCCTGGATACTCCTAAATTGATTGGGTGCCTGCCCACCCATTCCTCTAAATAAATTGACTCAGTTCCTCCAGCTGAAATGCCTTTTGTCATAGCCTTTATCCGTTCGATCACTGTTTATTTGTGGTTGCACACCACCACAACAACAACAACAACAACAACGACAACAACATATCAGCACATCTTCTACCCCCCCCCCCCCCCTGCCACAGCTAGCACCATAACCTTCCCCTTACCACCAACAATGACGAACTAACAGCGAAAAGGCTTGCGTTTTTGAACCTATATATATAAGGAAATAAGCCAAGGAGGAAAATGCTAAAATAAGTTTATCATAAAAAAACATTTTAGTACAGGTTTCAGTCATTGAGTCTTTTTCAGCTCTAAGTATGAAAAACAATTAAATTTTGGAAAAGTTAAATGAAAAGTTGTTTTAAAAAATATTTGCATAGTATTGAAATACAAGGGGCATTTACCTTGTTTCTGCCTGTCTCTGTTTCTCTTTTTTTACTCTTGTGGGTTCGAGGTTGTGAATTCCTGGCGAAGAAGAAGAAGAAGAAGAAGAAGAAGAAGAAGAAGAAGAAGAAGAAGAAGAAGAAGAAGAAGAAGAAGAAGAAGAAGAAGAATGTGGGGTGATATGAGAGTAGTGGGATGTTAAATGGTCAAGTGAACTGAAAGTGATTTGTTGTGGCTGGTAGTAGTGACTGAATTCTTGAGGCATCTCTTTTGAATGTATTGTTTCTAATATTTGCGTGGGTGTTATTCTAAACAGCAGTAGTAGTAAAGTAAGGAAGAGGGTGGCAGAGAACAAGAAGAAGAAGAAGGAGGAGAAGGAGAAGAAGCGAAAGAATAATAAAAGAATACGGGAGTTGTATGATAGTAGTAGGATGTTAAATGGTCAAGTGACCTAAAAGTGGCTCGTTGTGGATTATTGTAGTGATTGGGACTATTTTCAATGAATTCTTGGGTATCTCTTTTGAATGTATCATTTTTAATATTTGAGTGTGTGTTATTCTAAGGCCGTGGTGGATATGTCATTTGTTGTAGATGAGTTCAAAAGGGGTTTGTATTTTGTGATAAAGAACGACTCTTTATTAATACAGGGTGTATCGTCCCTGAATTGATAGAGGGGGACAATTCTGAAGCTTGGATTTTTGTTATTGGCGCAAATGCCGATGTGTTGGCTGAATGCTATTTTTCTGTTTTTCGGAATTTTGATCTGTAATCTGTGCAGAATCATCTTTTGACTAGACTGTTTTTTTGTTTGGCCTATGTATTGCACTTGACATCCAGAGGAGGTTAGTGCGTATATCAGGTTGTACGCTTGTATGTATGTATGTATGTATGTATGCATGTATGTATGTATGCATGTATGTATGTATGTGCATCGTGGTTTATGTTGTCATTACCGTCCGTTCACTGAGCCTACGTAGTTTGTTGCTGTTGACACCATCAAAATCAACAAACTTATCGATAATGGCACGAAATTGTGACTAATCTTGGTCTATAACTTTTATATATATATATATATATATATATATATTATGAGAGAGAAGAGAGAGAGAGAGAGAGAGAGAGAGAGAGAGAGAGAGAGAGAGAGAGAGAGAGTGTGAGAGGAGAGAGAGAGGGTGAGAAGGGAGAGAGAGAGTTAATGGTAAGGACAGAAGATAAAATGATCCTGAAAGTGGTGGAACAGAAGGTAGAAGGATCTTCAAACGGGTACTTTGCAACACAGTTGTCTCCGGAAAAGGGATCCAAGATGCCGAAGGTGTTCTTAAATCGAGCAACAGACTACATCTACCATCCGAACTCGAGTAGGGCCATGTCAGGACTTGAACTCAGAATACATACCGCACGATATCACGTTCGATCTATCTCACGGTTCTGCTCATACACCTCATTATAGCGATACTTTCTTCTCTTTTTTTGTTTTTTTTTATGAAAGTCAAAGCTGACCCCGGTGGTGTTTGAACTCATAGCGTTGTGATTTCTTACCGTATTGGATTAAATACTGCTGGCATTCCATCAAATGCTCCAACAACTCTTCCAATTTCGTTGCCTGTTTAGAAATACATTCAAATGCTTCCTTTAATCTTAGGCGGGGTTGAGGGCTGTTCTCATGAAATTAGCTTTACAGCTACATAGTTTTCAGTTCGATACCTCTGCTTGACACCTTGGGGAAATGTATTTCTCATATCTGTGGCATAACCAAAATATTGTGACTGAAATTTGGCATGGGGAACTATATGGAAATCGCATCGAAAAGATATTTCTTATTCTTCATTAGTAAACAAAATCTGTCACCTAATTAAGTAATTATATCACCAACTCATTGATTACGCTTCAGGAAATCTACTAAAACAAGATTTCAGATTAGGTCCCCGATTTGGAAGAACAAGGTCCTTACTCTGACTCAGAGGCATTGAAAAATATCATCTATGCTGAATTCCTTTTCCGCTTTCTAATCTAAGATTTTTCTTCTTCTTCTTTTCGTGTAATTACTTTATACACTGTTTGAAAATAGTTAAATGAGTTAATTAAAGCGGGAAAGATCTTTGTCATAGGTTTCCTCGATCAAGATGAATGAAGAGGGGGATGCAGGGTGGGGGTGAGGGAAAACAGTTACAGCAACAACAGCATCACCATCACTGCCAACACCATTTGTACCACCAGTGCTACACCGCCCGCCTTCCGCCCCCGCCCCCCGCATTGCCGCTGCCGCCACATCGCCACCGCATCACTGCCGTATCGCCGCCGCATCACCATCTCATCACCACTGCAACCAGCACGTATAATAACAACAACAACAACACGCCTATATCCGACTTCGACACAAGTAACAACACCAGCACTTCGCCCACCACACAAGCGTCAGCAGCAACAAATAGACACGCACGCTCGCACACACACACACACACACACACACACACACACACACACACACACACACACACACACACACACACACATATGACCATCGCCATCCAATCACTAAGCGATATCACTATCCAGGATCACCGCCACCGACTTGACATTCACCAGCAACAACAATATCACAACAACGACCACCATTACCAACACCACCAACACCAAAAGCAACAACAACACGTGCAACTTCTTACCGGCAGTATAACAACCACGACCACGTTACCACCAACATCACCACATGTACCAGCAATACTAGCCCTACTCTATTTCACCATCCTACTCCAGTACCCCACACACACACACACACAACCCTTCGTCATCACATCACCATCAATGCCTCGTATAACGCTTTGCTTCACGCACAACACCACCGCTGACATGATGAACACCATCACACCGCACCCCCACTTCTACCTATACCAAAGGTAATAGTGACACCAATGAAACTACACCTAATACCTCCACTAATATAAGTACGCTGAACCTTGTTTTAACTATCACTCTAAACTTTCCCCGACACATGTAGAATCCTCTGGCATCTTTTTTTTTTCTTTTGAGTTTCCTTATCCGAATGTATAAAGGGAATAAAGAATAATAATGTCACTAGTATATTTAAGTTTAGAGATTTGTTATTTTATTTCATTTATTTCTTTAGTTTATTTCATATATATATATATTAATGGTGGCAGCTGATGAAGGAAATGTTCTCTATGTGGCCTGTGTGTTTTCTGTACTCTGTCTATCATTTTGTCTACGTTTTGTTTGCAATGTCCTGTACCCAGATATGCATCTATATATACAGGTAGATGTAAGTATATACATACATGTACGTATATATGCATATACTCATTTATTATTTGTTATATATATATATATATATATATATATATATATATATATATAATGATAATAATAGTAATAATAATAATAATAATAGGGATAAAAATCCAAATTTACAGGTAAAAACTCAATTAAGTTCAATTTATCAGAAATTAAAATTAAATCAAGTATCACAGTATATAATATATAAATATATAATTTAGAGAAAAGAACCAAACTTTGGTTCTTTTCTCTAAATTATATATATATATATATATATATATATATATATATATATTGTTTATATATATATATATATATATATATATATATATATATATATATATATATATATATATATATGTATATATATATATATATATAAACAATATATGAGTATATGCATATATATGTACATGTATGTACATACCTTCATCCACATGTACACATAGATACATAACTGGGTACAAGACGTGGCAAAAGAACATGGACAAAATGATAAACAAGGTACAACAAACAAGCAAGCCACATAGAAACATCTTCTTCATCAGCTGCCACCATTAAAACACCGGCGTTTCAAATAATTAAGGCAGTACGCATCGTTGAAATGGTTCTTCCCACGAACACAAATTAAATCATTTTCGTGGAGGATAGTGGCGGACGGAAAACAAGACAGGAAAACGAAACGGTGAATAAACAAACAAGCAAAAAGGCTGTACAGTCAGACGTGAAGTGTGTATGTATTGAACGCTGTGAAGCACGTACAGGAGGGGCAAAGAAGTACGTGCGAGCTTGGTGATTCCAAGAACGAAAAGAAATAGCAGCCGGACACCCGTGACCAAGGCTGTGTGAAGAGAAAGAGTAGCAGAGGGAAAAGAAGGGGGAGGAAGTAGAATAAAAGTGAGCAACGAGAGGTAGAGAGATAGATAGATAGTAGTAGTAACGGTGAGAGGCGAAGGACGAGTAACAAGAGATAGAGAGAGAGAGATAGTAGTGACAGGTAGAGGCGAAGAACAGTAGAGGGAAGAATGAGAGGGGGATATAGAAATAGAGATAGAGAGAGTCGCGTTAGAAAAATAGTTAAAACTTACTGTATAAAGGTTAACGCGTGCGTTCCGTCGTGATACAAACAATATATGAGTATATGCATATATATGTACATGTATGTACATACCTTCATCCACATGTACACATAGATACATAACTGGGTACATGACGTGGCAAAAGAACATGGATAAAATGATATATATATATATTAACTTAAAAGCTGCACTCCGTGCGGCGGACTTTTAGCCTAGCACCTGTGGAAGACTAGTTGGGGCCGCGGCCCAAAAACTAAAGTGAGTGACAATAATAAAACATTTATTGGTGCCCAGTGTGGCTGCAGTCTGATGACTGAAAAAGATAAAAGAACCACTAAACTCTTTAGTAAAGCAAAATGAGGTAACTTGCACTGAAACCTCCCAGGATCGCTTTACTTAATAGAAATAGCAACCCAAACGCTTTTAAATCAGAATTCAATGCTGGATGTTCAAGAACCAAATGAAGGGCAAGTTTTTAATTCCGGGACCATCCTGATTCCTAAAAGGTATAATACGTCTAGAGCAAATGTAGACTGAGATATAGGGGTCCCAGACGAACAGACAAAATGTCACTTTAATTAATATATGTGTGTAAGTATGTATGTTTCTATGTATGTTTGTATGTATGTATGTGTGTGTATGTACATCGTGGTCTATGTTGTCATTACCGTCCGTTCACTTATCCTAAGTAGTTTTTTGCTGTTGACACCATCAATATCGAAAATGGCACGAAATTGTGACTAATCTTGGTCTATAACTTATGGGGAATGAGCATATCAACGCATCGTGTGTGATCTTTCCGTGTGTTTCTTGATCGAATTTCTTTGCAAATTTTTACTATCTCTCTATCTATCTATCTATCTATCTATCTATCTATCTATCTATCTATCTATCTATCTATTATCTATCTATCTATCTTTCCGTAATATACATGCATAAACACATTTAAAGATATATATAAGGTAAAAAAGATTAAAGACCCCTTCGGTTACGAATGACCATGGAATTACACCCAGAAAGTTCCATTCCGAAGCGCAAGCCTGACCGAGGTTGTTTGTGGAAAACCAGCTGTCAACCATGCATACCAGCCTCCCCATTGCATGCCACCGTTTGTTATCCAAGAGAAAGGGAAGTTCTTTGCACCGGTGACGTCATAACTCATTTCTTCAAATGAGTTAACTGGAGCAACGTGAAATAAAGTGTCATACTCAATGTATATATATACACGCACACATACATATATACATATGCGTACATATGTGTATGCGTGTGTGGGAGTGTATACACACACAAACATATATAAATGCATAGACATACACCTGAAGCCGACGGCAACACCTGGTATCAAAGTTATTGGGTCCTCACAGGGCCCTGATACCATGAATCCTAGGGTCACGGCAAATTCTGAATTCACTGTCAAAAATGGCCATATGGTCACCATATGAAATTCTATCCCGCAAAATGTCAAATTTCCCTCAAATGAACGCTGATAGATAACATGTTGAGCATTCAGCATCTGAGCTGCCTACATCTAAGAAAATGGAATATGATGCCGTGGGAAGAATTACGACTATAATCTCAAGGAGACAGAAAATGCCAGAGACATTGTGACCCAACTAAACAACTGACTGGGGGCAGTTGGTAAATGCCCGCAACTGAAGAAGTTTAAAATATGGTGCTTCCAGTTTTTCATCATACTCAGATTACTGTGGCTATTCTGGCGAACCAACATGTAGGAAGGGGAAGAATTTGGAAAGAAAGGCGTATAGATAAATACAGACAAACATTATGAAAACAGACGCAACATCAGAACAAACATAAGAGTGAATTAAATCAAAATATAACCCTATTAGAAGTGGAAACTATTCCAAAGGGATTTCCTTTCTCCGCCCTTTTTTCTGTCTGCTTTTAACACCTTTAACTACCATGTTAATGCAGGTTAGATGAGGTTATCATTCCTATGAGATCACTCAACCATATTTCATATACAGATGGCCTCAAGTTGCACGCTGCTGCTACACAGGCAGTAAGAGTCGCTGTTACATGCAATACACGAAATCAGTAGGGAGATTGGTGTGAAAATTTGGGTTAGGAAAATGCACCAAGCAACCTTGAATAGGACGAAATTAACGATAGCGTTTTATATTGAATTTCATAAAACAATTAAAATAAACACAGACTACCAAATATTTAGTATTTAATGAACCCGACGAAGTACGAAACACAATTGGAGGAAAAGGTTATGAAGGACTATTCTAGAGAAATTAATACATAAACAAAGAATTAAATAAAAAAAAAAGAAATATAATAATAGACATCAATACTTTAGTATATAAAAATGTAGGTGAATTAATAAAACTAGAATAATTTCTTTGCGTTTAGAATATACTATAATAGAGCCGACAGAGAAATATTATATTGACTATGAACACAGGGAGGTAGCGCCGTCTGCAGCTAGAGAACTATGGCAAAATATCTATTGTATGACTATGAAAATATTTAGTAAAGTGCAAAAGGTAATTAATACAAGCGGAAGAAAAAGAAACATTAGTCACAAAGGAGATAGCAAATGTAAAACCAAATCTGATGGAGCAGACAGTGTTCAGTAAAATAGAAGAAAAATAGAAAAATGTTGAAATCAAAATAATAATTTTAAAATAAAATAGAAGTTTTATTATAAGATATTTATATGAAATACCCCCACATGGCAAGGGAAGTGTATAAAAACAAATGAATCATACTTCTGAAGTATATAAGAAACTAGAGGTTAACTGCAGAATATAACTGGCACTTCGTCGGTTACGACGACGAGTGTTCCAGTTGATCCGATCGGCGGAACAGTCAGCTCGTGAAATTAACAGACAAGTTCTCAGGGAGATTCAGCGTGACACAGAGTGTGATAAGGCTGACCCTCTGAAATACAGGTACTGCTCACTTTTACCAGCTGAGTGGACTGGAGCAATGTGAAATAAAATGTCTTGCTCAAGGACACTGACACTCTATTGGTTATGATGATGAGGGTTCTAGTTGATCAGGTCAACGGCACAGCCTGCTCGTGAAATTAATGCACAGGTGGCTGAGTACTCCACAGACACACAACATACCCTTAACGTAGTTCTCGGGGAGATTCATTGTTGAAAGGCTGGCCCTTCGAAATACGGCTACTACCAATTTATGCAGGTGAGTGGAGTGGAGCAACGTGAACTGCAGAATATATGACTGTTGGAAAGACAGAATCGATTATGGGCTAAAAATCTTTTCCAAGGAATCTTAACTAATAACACTTCCAGTGCACAATGTCCTTTCTTGTTTTCTCTTTTGTTAAACCATTAAAAAACAATTTAATTGCGGTCAGAAATTTTCCAAGGTCTCCAGCAATAAGAAAAACCACCAGCAAGGTTTAAGTTCATACGTTGCATATGATAACAGCATGTTTCGTTCCTCAACAAGGACCTCTCCACACAGGCATGTCATTTACGCTGTAGTAGTAGTAGTGGTAGTAGTAGTAGTAGTAGTAGTAGTAGTAGTAGTAGTAGTAGTAGTAGTAGTAGTAGTAGTAGTAGTAGTAGATATCGCTGCTTTTGTTGTTACACTTGTGCTTGCTATACAGTTTTGCCTAACTGTGTACTTAAAACGAACAAATGCGGTTTAAAAAAGGTTTCTACGGCTTTAAGAAGGATATTTTCACTCAAGCGTGTTATTTACGCTATAAACCAGTTACTGTTGCGGTAATTGTATCAGAAATGGTACAAGTAGATAATATTGCTGCTGCTGTTGTTGTTGTTGTTGTTGTTGTTGTTGTTTTTGTTGTTGTTGTTGCAGTGGTGTTTATTTTTTACAGTTTTCTAATATACTTGACTATTTATTAGATTGTAGACTTTTATTTACATTGAAACTACTTCCATTTTATTGCCGGTGTCATAATTGTATTGTTCTGCTTGACTTGGTTTAATTGCTGTTTATATTGTTGAAATGTAAATATGCATATATCACATGATCACATGATCGACCAGGTTATCGGCTGTTGTAATACATCGCCGGTCAAAATGCGTTTTGCATCGGTTTATCATTCGAACGATGCCACCTCGCTGTCTAGGCAAACAAGCAAACATTCTCGCTGACCAGAAAGCTAATCCGTTGCAGGCTTATCCGTTTACAACATGTATTAATACGTATAAATGCTTGAATTTGTACTGCGTGCGGCAAAAATAAACCTTCGAATTCACCATCCGTCATTATCGTCTCAATAGCAAACGCTGGCTGTACACTGATCCAAGCTAAGATGGCAACTACAAAACAAGGTAAAACATCAACTACCTGAATGTACTGTTGCCAACTGCCTGACATTATTAGCACTATGCCGATGGCTGTGTAAGCTATGGGAGGTATACACACGGTGCATTCCAGTTTTCAGAGTTTTTTTAGGAATGATTTATAAATTTCAAGAATGTACAAAACTCTATACAACACCATTGTGTTACCAACAGTACTGTATGCCAGTGGAACTTGGAAAGTAACATCAACAATATCCAAGAAACTGGATGTATTCCATCAGAGGTGCTTGCGGAAAATATTGAAGATCTCCTATCGCGACCACATCACAAATACTGCAGTCCTCCAGCGAGCACAGTCAAGAAGGTTGCAAGACATCGTGGCAGAGAGAAGAATGAGACTAGCCGGGCACATTTTCTGCATGCCAGAGCAACGGCACGTTAAAATAGCATTTAGATGGGAACCACCTGGCGGAAAGAGAAAGAGAGGAAGACCAAAAACAACATGGCGCAGATCGTTCAAAGCAGACATAGCAGTAATGAACAGAAAATGGGAAAACATCACGAGGGAGGCTGCCGATAGAGATCAGTGGAGATTGTTGTCTGCCCAATGCGCCACCAGACGTAGGATGGACTAAGGAATAAGGACAAAACTCTAATCTCATTCAGAGTAGGATCCTATCTTCAATGCACTTGTTGTAATGCTCCATCCACTTCGTGAAGGCCCCATTGGAGTCCTTCAAAGTGAGGGCGTCCAGGAGAGCCTCTGAAGTTTTCCTTTAGCTTGGGGAATAACCAAAATACGTACGGTGCAGTTTCCCATAGGGAAGGCAAAGGACAATTCTAGTACTTGTCTCTGTCAAGTATTTAGTTACCAGGATGTTTATCACCGAGCACACTGGGAACAAACTTTATACAAATTTTGCACATGTTCAGATCTTCATGAAATAATTCTGTGTACAGTTGCCACACCAATTCCAAACTTTATGCTTATTGTCACATGACGATCTTCATTCAGAAAATTGTGAATTTTCTCAACCAGCTCCGATGTTCTGACGTCTCTCTCTCCCATACCTCTCATTGTCTCTCAGCTTCTCTCTACCGTCCTTGAATTTCTTATGCCAGTGAAAAACAGATGCTTGACTCATACAACTTAATTCATAAGCAGTCTGTGGCGTTCTTGCCGAGTTTATCACAGAACTTTATTGCATAGCAAGCTTCCAAATTGTCTTCAAGTCCTGAGTGCATTCTTCAAACTGGGTTAGCTGTGACAAGCAGTATTTAGTAGGGTGTGTTCAAAATGCTGTTACAGCCATCTCCTTCAATCTGGAATTTTAAAAAAAATGTTGATAGGTCAACTTAGTAGATGTATAGTAATGATATTTTAAACACTAAAATTACAGTAATCTAGTACAGTTACAGTAAAGTCACAGTAATCTAGTAACTGCTTCTCTTTAAAATGTCTCCGAAACTTCTGGAATGCATCTCGCTTATAAATGATATGTCGTATGCATATACATCAATCAATGGGTGGATTTTGGAAATTACTACAATTATTCGTAATGTTGTCGAAAGCTTATTTTGTTTTATTCTTTTTAGAAGAAATGTGCAATGTTTCTAGGAGGTAAATACTTTGCTATTTATATATTTATAGTTTTATGTCGTTTCGTATCACAAATTGCTTTGGAAAGTAATCTTTGACGCTCAAGACTCTAGCTTCACGGATTTTTCTGCATTGAGTTCTGTTTCCCTCGTTGCTAGGATACAAGAAATGTACGTATACTGACATAGACACTCTCACACATATACCCACACATACATACACGCACACAAATATATAACAAAAAAGATAGATAAATAGATAGACAGACAGACAAGTGGACAGACAAACAGACAGGAAGACAAACAGAGATAGACTGACAGACAGACAGACCGACAGACAGACAGACAGACAAATAGATAAATAGACAGATAAATAGATAGATAGATAGATAGATAGATAGATAGATAGATAGATAGATAGATAGATTTCTTTATTTAGCAACACAGGACCGAATACAGAGGGGACAAAACAGTATAAAATTTTTCTCTTCGAAACCTATCAATAAGGATCGAAAACGTTTTGGGTCGTGTAAATATCAAGGTGTCGTCTTTAACAATTTAAATTCCCAACAGAGAGAGAAAATATAACGCTGACTAGAGGTAGCCGGGGTGAGAAATGCCTACGGAAAAAAAAGGCGGTAACCTCGGAAAAAGTGAAAGACAAATGAGATCAAAGTGCCCTCTCTTCTTTTTTTTTTTTTGTTTTATAGGTTCATGCTCAAAGTGGTTCTGTCATTCATGCGTTTCATCTTTGCTACATTCACCCACCTTTTATTACACTATTCATTAGACAAAACTTCCCTCTCTATTCTCACCTTCCTTTTCAAGTAATACTTGAAAAAGTCGATGAGAGGTTGGCCAGAGAGGAAAGTATTTGTCTCTAAGCCTTTCAAGCGAGTCCACCATACAGATTCTTTCACCATAGCCACCAGTACCATGAAAACTAAACATATGTATAGGTGGCGGGGCAATATTTACGATAGACTCGACTGACAACCGGATTCGTACCACACGCGACAGCAGCCATTCGACATAGATCCACAGCTATGAAATATGTGGACACTGCACGCGTGCGTGCAGAACGGTTTAGTTGTTCTGACTGTGTCTCCAGCAGGTCGGTTCAGTGTTTATCGAACCGTTTCTGTAGACCTTTTCTCGAACGGGCAATGCTCCCCAATAGCACTGCCAAGCCAGGGATCTCTAGAAATTGTCCATAGGTCCTGGCCCAAAAGTGGTCCTGAAGAGGCGTGTCAGATATCTCCTGTCGACGCCTAGAGTCACTCCAAGAACGTCGTTGGACTCCCTGTTCGTTTAGTGTCTCCCTTTCCCGGGAATCTCAGACACCAACGTTTCGAGTTTATTGACTCTTGTCGATGTGATGTACCTAAGAGATGATTCTTTATTTCGATAATTACATATCCAACATAGATGGGACAACACAGTGTGATTATGAGTGAGTTCGTTTATAAAGGGGTTTTAAAAATATGATGAATATCATATTTTAAAAATTTACAAGTTTATACTTGGCCATAAAGCCCAACAGTTACCCCCTACTTTTTTTTCACCATGGATGAGATTATGTAGGGTCATTCACACCCAACTACCTTGCCACATCCTTCCATCATTTCCCGAATATACTTCACGACAGGTGTCTCCTCTCCAGCCCTATCTTGCTCTTCAGATCATACGTGAAGTAATATAGCAAACCAGAGCCGGAAATGAAAATCCCATCGCGACACATTTATTCTAGTTTTCCATATACACTCTTTCAGTACTGCGACTGTACATAAAAAAAAAAACATGCCTCACCTTCCTTTGATAGTCTGGGTGGCGGTACAATCTCGATTATGGACTCAGCAGATAGCTGTATTCTTCCTAGATGCGAAAACACGTGTTCTACGTAAATTATCAAGCCCGAAAGCTCTGGGTACTGTACAAGAGCGTGCAGAACGATTTCATCGTCCTTGGGCATGCCAGTGGCAGTCATTGTATGCTTAGGTAATTTGTCATGAACAGGTAACGCACTCCAATAGCACTGCAAAGTTAGGGATTTCTGGTAGTTATCCAGATACCGCGGCCCGAAAGTTCTTTGAAACAGGTTGGCTAGCTGGCCCTCATCGAACCCCAGAGTCTCTCCTAGGACGTCATCCCTCTTGTACTCTACTACTAGCCCTCTATAGAATATCGAGGTGGTATTCTCGCTGCTGGTCTTGCCCGCCTTATGGATTAGCACGAGTGATCGTCGGCACTACTTTTACCATTCAGTGTTGTTACGTCTTTTAATGAAGTTGAGTTTGAGTTCCTCCAAGGAGGCCAGTCGCGGAAAGAATTCTTCCGCCAGCGAATTCCTTACCTAGTCACCCTCCAGATAGAGGTACCTTAGCTTCAGCGCATGCCTGCACATCATCAGCCAAGGAATCCCTAGCCCACCCTTTAGCGGCTCTTGGCAACAAACAGAGCGCCTCCCAATCGGTTTTCTTCCATTCCACAAAAAGCGGAAGAGAAGGCGTCCCAACTTGCTTATTCACGAATGAGAACAAGAGGCAACGGTCAGACGGTAGGTGATTACAGATGCAATATACACCTGTACCACCTCCGCCCTCCCTTTCAGGGATAGTGCCCTTCCAGACCAGGTCCGGATTAGGGCCTCCACCCTATTTGCTACCTCACTCCAGTTCTTCTCCGTCTGAGAATCCGGTCCAAACCAGGCTCCAAGCAACTTACCAAGACCTTTCGTCCAGTGCCCCACGACACTGAACGTTATCGTCTTGCCACTCCAGGTTACGAGCCGCAAACCGATGGACTTGACCTTGTTTATTTTTGCCTCTGCCACCGCCTCGTATCCTTTGATTGCATCCTCTACACAAGGTAGCTGAGCTTCATCGGACACGGTGATGGTGACGTCATCCGCATATGCAGAAACAGACTTACCACATCCCGATTCATTGGGGATGCCTCCCCCACAAACTCTCCAACATCCGCAGAAATGGATTAAGAGCCAGTACATACAGAAGCAGAGACAGGCTGTACCCCTGACGAACCGAGCGCTCGATCCTAAACGGCACCGACAGGTAACCGTTTATCTGGACTGTGGATTTGATGCCGCCCTAAATGGCAGTGATCCAACCACGGAAGTCCGGGCTTAGTACAGCCGCCTCGAGGACCGCCGCCAGGTACTGATGGTCTACCCTCTCAAAAGCTTTACTCTGAACTAAATAGACCAGTACCCCACCTTTATCGGATAACTTACCTACCCTCTCTAAGGTATAGCGCAGGGGTGGCTTGAACCACGATCTCAAGGGTCTGTCCATTCCGATTTTCGGCCTCTTTCTTCTTCATCTGTAAAATAGTCATTTTTTCCTCCACATCATAAATTATGGCTGCTGCTATCCACATTACGTCGTATCCTGCTGGTATTTCTTCTACGGTAATTTTTGCCATTCTTCTACCCAAATATGTTGATAGTAAAAGTAATTCCTCATTTTTTAATGTTCTTGTTGATAACTCATTCGCTGTTTTCTCGTTAGCAAACTGTGCTTCTACCGTGGCATTCCTTCTACCACGTCCAACGTACACGATTGTATTCCAAGTAGGTGCCAGACACCTTTCAATTATTTTATTTTTACACGTTACAATTCTTTTTTCCTTTATGTTATACGCTTTATATACCACCGTTCTCGCAGTTATATTTTGTACAATTTCCTGTGGAGGGAGCAACTTCGTATCATTTCCGTTCTTTTTTACGAGATTTCTGTACTTAAACAATTCAGCCATTGTCACCTCTAGCATTACTATGTTCCCGCCTACGGCGGCTGAAAAGCTGGGTTTTTCCTTATCGGTTTCTTTGTTTGGTTTTGCATTATCGGTTTCTTTGTTTGGTACCTTCTCCATCTCCGGGAAATCTTCCTTAGACATTACGTTGAATTCCACAACGTAATTTTACAGAAAAATGAATTCCTTCGAAAGGAATTGAAAAAGTATTTTTGACAAAAGATAATGTTTATCAAAATTATTAACAAAAATAATATTTTTTACCCTACAAAGGATAAAAAAATCGAAGTGTTCAAATCACAAAACATCCAATAGCAGTTATTTCCAGCAAAAAATACACACTTTTCTGCCCCTCGGGGCTAAAATGACAGTTGACAGATTAACAGCAGTTCAAATTTCAACAGGTACAACAAACAATGCAATAACAAAGAAACATTAGATAATAACAGATAGAACTCACAAACAAGCAGCAGCCAACAGGAGATGTACCTTTATTACGATAATTATATATCATTCATAGATGAGACGACACAGGACGTTTACAAACAATAGTGCGTTTATGAGTTCTTTTTACAGTGGTTTTAAAAATATGATGATGAATGTTATATTTATAATTTACAAATTTTTCAAGTTTATTCTTGGCCATGAAATCCAACGGCTACACCGTAATTTTCTACCATGGATGAGATTAAGTAGGGTCATCCATACCCAACTTTCTTGCTATATCCTTCCATTTTTCCGAATAACGTAACCATCAATATCTAATGAGCTAAGGTCGTCCAGGAGACAAGTTTGTTTCCGTTTCGACCCCAGGCCACGCGCATTTACACACCCTAGCTTAATTTCCATAATAAAATATACTTACTTACATTCTAAGTTTGGGGAGGGGCTGAAAAAATTCAGCTTCCTCCCCCACCCTTTTTCTTTTGTGGTGCAGCCGCTGGACTGACCATAAAAGTTCTACCGGCCATCACCTGACATATATCTGTCAAGTTATCAGGATACCTTCTTTTGAGTTCATTGAATAATCGCACCTCCATTCTTGCAATTCGGGAGTGAGGCGGCATGTCTTTATTTTCTTAATAAACCCAAGCTTTGTAATGAGCTCTAATCACTCTTGATAGTTCCTTATTTTTTTCTTCATTAAGGGACACAATTTTTTTCCGTCTTGGGGTGGGGTCTTGTAACGTGTTATGGGCTTTACGAAGGGGATGGTGAGAGTAGTTTTTCCGTGTGTGTCTGTAACTGGTTTATTTATTTTCTTTGTATGGGGAGGGGAGTCCGGAATTTGGGCCTTTTTCCTCTTTGGGTATTCAACCCCTGTAAATTCCATTTCTTCCGCTGTGTTTTGAGTTGTATCTTGTTTTCCTGTGTTTTTCCTGGTGTTCTTATGCTTTTTCTTGCATTTTTTCTTGTGTCCTTTCTTGTGTCTTTTCGTGTCCTTTCAGTTCTTGTTTCTCTTTTTCTCCCGTCTCTAGCGGTTCTTTTTGGAGAAAGGCTTCATTCTTTTTTTCTCTAGGCATGCATTCAGAGCGGACGTGGCCCTTTTCGCCGCACTTAAAGCAGCGTAGCCTACGTCCCTCCACTGCAACTCTCATCTTATCGGGCAACCCTTCTTATATTTCAGGGGTGGCTTGAACCACGACCTCGAGGGTCTGCTCATTCCAATTTTCGGTCTTTTCCTTTTTCATATATAAAATAGCCATTTTTTCCTCCACATCATAAGCTTTGGCTGCTGCTATTCACATTGCGTCGTATCCTGCTGGTATATCTTCTACAGGCATTTATGTCGTCCTTCTACCCAAATACGTTGGCAGTAAAATTATTACTTGTTTTTTAAAGTTTTTGTTGATAACTCCTTAGCCGTGTTCTCACTAGCAAACTGTGCTTGTACCGTGGCATTCCTTCTACCACGTCCAACGTACGCAATTTTCTTCCATATAGGTGCCAGACACCTTTCAATTGTTGCAATTCTTTTCTCTGTTAGGTTGTACGTTTTATATACCGCTGTTCTCGCAGCTATATTTTGTACAATTTCCTGTGGAGGGAGTAACTTTGTATCATTTCCGTTCTTTTTACGAGATTTCTGTACTTAAACAATTCAGCTATCGTCACCTCTAACGTTAACATATTACCGCCTACGGTTGCCGAAAAACTAAGTTTTTCTCCAAACAGTTGTTTTACATTATCAGCTTCTCCGTTTGTTACTCGTTCCATCTCTGGGAAATCCTCCTTAGACATTACGTTGCATTCCATAATGTAACTTTACAGAAAAATAAATTCCTTAAAAAGGAATATACAAATGACAAAAGTACTTTTGACAAAAAATAATTTTTGCCAAAACAAATAATATTGTTTACCCTGCAAAGGGTAAGAGTTCAAATCACAAAAAGTCCAGTATCAGTTGTTTCCAACAATATTAAAGCATTCCACAATTTTCTGCGTCGCAGGGCGAAAATGACAGTTCACAGGTTAACAACAGTTCAAATTTCAACAGGTACAACAAACTGTGCAATTACAAATATGCATAGAAACATACATATATACATAGAAGCATACATACATACACACACATATGCACTCACACATGCATACATACATATATACACACATACATACACATATGCACTCACACACATGCATACACACATATATACACACATACATACACACATATATACATAGATACAGACATATATATATATACATATATACATAGAAACATACATACACACATACACGCATGCATACACACACATATGCACACACACATACATACACTCACATGTACTCACTCACACACAGACGCATACATACATATATGCATACATACTTACATACACACACATATGCGCTCACACACATACATGTATATACATACACACATACATATGTACTTACATACATACATACCTACCTACATACATACACACATACATACACACATACATACATACATATATGCATACACACTTACATACATACACATACACACACATACATACATACATACATACACACACACATACATACATACATGCAAACATACATACATACATACATACATACAAACATACATACATACATAAATACATACATACATACATACATACACACATACATACATATACATACATACATACATACATACATACATACATACATACATACATACATATACTGACAAATATCACTAAACACTTTGTTGATAATGAGTATATTTACCTTTGATAAATTCAAAGCAGGTATTATTGGTGACAGTTATTCATATAATAGACTCTTAGATTGTTCCATGAGAATTTGATTTATAAAACAAGTACATATTCGGCTGAACTGGCTTCTATATAAATCTTGAACATTTTTATCGACTCCAATAAAATAATAGCTGAGTATTTTCCAATGACACTTGAAATCACAATATTTGAGAAGGTTACAGAACGGTGTCGTGAAAAAAAACAAAAAACAGCCAGCAGCGTATGTTTATAGGCTTTATAAATTTTGACTTCTCTTAAATTTAAAAATACTTACCGGCAATGTGGATCACAGCCAATTTGAACTCAAAACCTAAAGTATGGGTTCTAAATACTTTTAAATTAAAGAATCTTTGTTCAATAATCTACTAATTTCAACAAGGTATCATATTTCCACATTTACTGAAGAACTACACTGAACGAGATAAATTTTGGAATTGACTGTTGAGTATTATCGTCAGCGAAATACTCTGGTTACGAAATTTAAATCTGCATTCTCTCAAAAGTCGTCGATATTGTTGAAAAGACACGTTTACAGCCCTTGGTAGCTACTGATATGTGAAACAGTCATCTCTCCTCACCATCTCGATAATTCTAAATCCCAAGTACAAACTACACGTGTACTCTTTGTTTAATACATATCTTTATTTTCCACTTTTTACTCGTGTAAAATAAACAAAAGTAAAAAGAAAAGAAAAATGGAAAGTGTCCTGAGAATATTTATTCCTGGAATTCTAAGATATCGAATCTAAAACTATCTGACAAAATAATTCGTTAAAATGAGCATCTAATGAAAATTCTTTTATCTACAGGACAGATAAAAGAAAAAAGAGACTTTAACAAATAAATAAATAAATAAATAAAGAATAATAATAATAATAATAATAATAATAATAATAATAATAATAATAATAATAATAATAATAATTACTATGTCACCTCTGACAAGAAATGCATTCCTGCCAAATAGGAAACGGTATTTAGAGGTCTCACGTAACATTGAACAATTTCTTAATTGAATAAACATGCGACAGGATTACCATTCCAATTGTAATCTTTTTCCATAAAAATCCGGAATAATTACATTTTCTACCTTTAAAACACAAGGCCACACTGTACATTTCGTTACTTTAGGTATAGCTTTTTTATTATAGGCACAAGGTTTGAAATTTCTTAGAAGGTGAGTTCTTGTCGATTACATTGATAACCAATACTTGAATGGTTTTTATTCCATCGATCTCGGCATAATTTGAAATCAGAGCATAACGACGGACGAAATGTCTCTAAGTTGTCTGACATGCTAATGATTCTACCAGACCACCACCTTTGATACCTTCAAAAAGTTCAACACACACAGGTACTCCGGCGGTTACGACGACGAGTGCTCCAGTTGATTCAACCAACAGAACAGCTTGCTCGTGAAATTAACGTGCAGGTGGATGAACACTCCACAGGCATGTGTACCCTTAACGTAGTTCTCAGGGAGATTCAACGTGACACAGAGGGCGACAAGGCTGGCCCTTGGAATTAAAGGTACAACTAATTTTTGCCAGGTGAGAGAGCTGCAGGAACCTGAAATAAAATGCCTTACCTGGGGACACAACGCGCTGCCGGGATTTAAACTCACGACCTTACGACCGTGAGTCGAATATCCTAGACACTAAGCCACGCCCGATATGCACATATTCATGTATGTTTTCCCTTTTCTCTTTTTAATTTAGAATAAAGATTTGACCGGCCACTTGCTTCATAGCAAGGTTGTGAAGGAAAGTATCTTGTTTTGCAAATACCGCCAGCTCGCCGCCTAACAGACATCAATATATTAAAGCAGTAGCACGTGACTTGGTAGCTAGGGTATTCGACTGACGATCGTAAGGCTGAGAGATCAGTTCCTAGTGGTGAGTTCTGTCCTTGAGCAAGACTCTTTACTTCACATCACTTCAGTTCACTCAGCTTGCAAAATTGAGTGGTACCTGTATTCCAAAGGCCCAGCCTTGTCACATTCTGTGGCACGCTGAATCTCCCTGAAGATGACGTGAAGGGTACGCATGTCTGTGGTGTACTCAGCCACTTGTACGTTAGTGCCTGTTAAAACAGCAGATTGACACACATATATCCACTCGCATACACACACACACACATACATTTACACTCGCACTCACTCCTCACACTCACACACATACTTGCACACATTCGCACTCGCACACACACGCGCAAGCTCAGACACGAGCAAACACACACACACACATACGAATAAAATAAGGGCATCGTCTGCAAATAATAATTCGAATTGAATAATAGTTCAATATTATACTACAAGAGGAAATTCATGTCGCTTTGCGGCTAACAGACCCACGACTTATTCCAGCACATTAGATTTCTCTTCATCCACTCGGTTTAAATGTGTTCCTCTGATTGTATATGAAGAAGAAGAAGAAGAAGAAGAAGAAGAAGAAGAAGAAGAAGAAGAAGAAGAAGAAGAAGAAGAAGAAGAAGAAGAAGAAGAAGAAGAAGAAGAAGAAGAAGAAAGTAAAATAGTTTGAAAATTATTACTTCCGACGTGACCATCCCCACTTTTTCCTATGAGTAGTCTATCGCATCAAGAATTTTTCCTTATATTTCTTCAACATTACTCTACTTAATCTATTGAAAATCAGACATTGACGGCTTTTTATACGCGACGCTGATTTCCTTTCCTTCGGCTTTTTTTTTCTTTCGATTCTCCTCTCTCTCTTCCCCCACCCCACCCCACCCCATTGCTAACACTTAACTTCCTACGCATTACGCCCCACCTCTCTCATTCCTATCACACTTTCTCACTTTTGCAGTGTTTCTCCATTACCTCGTCTTCTTCTCTCTCTCCCTTCCTTCTTCCCACCGCTCACATCGTTTGTTTCTCTTCAACCCCTTTACCAGTAAAAAACATGTAGCTGTCAAACCGCGATCTCTCCTAATACTCTGGCGTTCTCACACCCTTCTTCCCTATCCGATTATAGTCACTATCTTTATACTCTTACACCATGTTTTTATCTCTCGTTGTTCAAATCATGTTACAATGCACCAACCGAGGCAGCGTACAATAATGAGGATTACTTTTGGAATTATAGGGAAACGAAAGTGGTCAGGGTTTTGTATCCACGGTCAATAATTAAACCTGGTTTCCATTATGGGACTTGTAAAATGAGTTCTTGAGCAAAATATTTCATTTTACTCTGGTCCATTCAGCTCTAACGGAGTTTGGGTAATAAGTGAGAAGTTAATCCTATGACGGATCGGATAAGGTTATGTTGTTATTTCTGTCATTTATACGCCATTGAAACCGGCTTCGTGTCCTTGGAGACATAGAAAACCTTTGTCGAAGTCTGGATAATATACAATCTCTCTGGTGCTGATGTCACGATAGAAGGTAACCTGTAATGTAGTTGACATACGAGCGGAGACACGCAGGCCACAGAAAACTGCCTGTACTTTTGAAGGTATGACGACTCTAGCGCCAGTACCACGGTCTAAGAGTGCACTACTTCCGAATAAGTACTGGACGAAAACCAATGTCCACATGAGGAACTGATGGAGAATGTTAATGATTATATATTCTATGTGTGTGTGTGTATGTGTGTGTGTGTGTGTGTGTATTATTATTATTATTGTTATTATTATTATTATTATTATTATTATTGTTCAGTAGTTTTATTTTTATAACGTGCTTTCACTTCACTACTATTATTATTATTATTATTATTATTATTATTATTATTATTATTATTATTATTATTATTATTACTACTACTACTGAAAAGAGTTTGATTCAGCTCTGTGCGATTTAAAGTTTCGCAGTCTTCTTACAGAAATCTAGCTCGTACAGGCTCAGATTACCGATGATATATATATATATATATATATATATATATATATATATATATATATATATACATTCATACAGACATAGGGTAAAAATTAATAATTAATTAATAATTAGTAATTTCACCAAGTAGTTCGGTGTGTTAAAACCATTAGTGGTAATTATGTTTTAATTTTAAATATGTATATATATATATATATATATATATATATGTGTGTGTGTGTGTGTGTGTGTGTTTACACACACATATTATATAACATATATCATTTATATCATGTATATCATACATATATATATGTATCCATATACATGTATGGATACATATCGTATACATATCCATTTATCTCTCTATGTAAGAATGTGTATGTATATATGAATAGATAGAAAGATAGACAGACAAACAGATAGATAAACAAAGACGTGTGTGAGAGAGAGAGAGAGAGAGAGAGAGAGAGAGAGAGAGAAAGAAAGGGAGAGAGAGAAGCATAGAAGCTCATAATTACTTACACACACACATAGTATAATACACCCCAGCCTACACAAACACAGAGCATAATACACACAACTATATACGCAGTATACACATTACAGTGTAGACGCACATCATACAACGCGCCTACATACATACATAAACGCATCCAACATTTACAACATTCTCACACACACAGAAACACATGTCACATTTATCAAACAAGTAAGCGGCCCCAAAGAATGTTTAATTTTGTCGAATTAAATTTCTGCCTTGTCTTTTATTCTTGTCTTTTATTCTTGTCTTTTATTCCATTTATTTTTTTGTTGTTGTTGGTTTCGTTTTATTTCTTTGCGATTTACTCTTTTTATCATTCAACTGACTTCCTTATCTTCTTTTCATCGTACGAGTCAAAATTCAGCATGTAAAGTCTTCCTTGTCGCTACTTCGTTTATTGTTAGTGCCTGTCCTTAGTCGGTGCTTTGATTCTGGTTTATTGACGCTACTTTCTCTTCGTGGTGGCTGCTGATCATTTAATCTATCTCTTGGAAACTGTTCCTCTTATTAACCTGTCATGTACGTTACCTAAATCTAATTTCACATCTAAGAGGCGCTATTGTGAAGTTATGTCCTTATTAGAAGTCTCACTCTCCCCCCCTCTCTCTCTCTCTCTATCTATCTATCTATCTATTTCTATCTCTCTCTCGCATCTCTGTTTATCTCTCTATCTCTCCCTTGCTCTCCTTTTCTGTCTTTTTCCCTCTCTCTGTCTCTTTCTATATCTTTCTTACTCTCTCTCTCTCTCTCTCTCTCTCTCTCTCTCTCTCTCTCTCTCTTTATATATATATATATATATATATATATATATATATATATATATATATATATATATATATGGTGGCAGCTGATGAAGGAAATGTTCTCTATGTGACCTGCGTGGTTTCTGTACTCTGTTTATCATTTTGTCCACGTTTTTTGCAACGTCCTGTACCCAGATATGCATCTATATATACATGTAGATGTAGGTATGTACATACATGTACGTATATATGCATATACTCATATATTATTTGTATATATATATGTATATATATATATATATATATCAGTGCCAACTCCGGCACTCAGGCTATTCGGGTTTAGTCCGAGTATAAATTTAGTAAAACGAACGTGTATTTGCAGGCTGATTTAATTTCTGCCAACACTGACTTCAAGTATGTAATTGCGGTATATAATTGCAAGTATGCAATTCCTTTGACTGAGCCTTGTCGCAGTTCATTTCAGCGTCTGGCGCTCGTCTTGGAGGTGTCCTGTGTCAAAAAATATCATTCTTTGCAGACGTTCTCTCGACATCATTCACACGCGCCTGACTCGAACTCAGAAGTGTTGTTATCTATAATCATAAAAGTTAAAAGTAATTCGAATTCAATGCTTTCTTGAAACAATAAATCTGTAATATTCTTAAAGGATCGAAAAGTTATCCAACAACTTGGACTAATTCGAACGAGCCTGGTAGGTGTAAAAGATTAAATGGCATCTCTTGTCAAGTGTACAGGCGACTGTCAGATCACTGATGTTTGTTGTGCACACCACTGTCGTTATTTGATTGCTGTTATTCTGTGCTTCTGTGTGTAAAGATCAGTTGTGCTTTGCAGGGTTGCTTTATTTTTACCCTTAACTTAGAAAAGGAGAAAGACATAGTGTGCTAGATATGAAAACAAAAAACCATTTGGTGCTAGAAATAAAGCGGAAATACGCGAAATTCTGCGAACAGACATGTGTCTTATGCGATATCTGTGATGAGCCCGAGTAACGCTGATGACCTGGAGTCGCCTCTGATATATACATCTCTCTCTCTCTCTCTCTCTCTCTCTCTCTCTTTCTCTCTCTCTCTCTCTCTCTCTCACTCTCTCTCTCTCTCTCTCTCTCTCTCTCTCTGTATATATATATATATATATATATATATATATATATATATATATATATATATATATATATATATATACACACACACATACATACATTTATATCCTTCTTACTCTCGCTCTCTCTCTCTCTCACTATCTAGATATATATTTCTTTCTCTTTCCCACTGTTTCTATATATATATATCTTTTTTTATGTCTTCACCCCATCTTTTCTGTCTCTCTCGCAAGTCATCATACCCAGCAATTCCGGCCAGGAACTATGACTTAATTCTTAGTTATCAACTTTTCTTAACGCTTTCATGATATCACCCACGTATTCCATCTATATAGTACCTCCTGAACTATCTTGAATACTCTTCACTACTCCTAATTCATCTGCTTTCGCCGTCTATATAACACTTATTCTCAGCACATGATATACCTTGTCACATAACCTGGATACCCAACTGCCATAACGGAAGGTGTCAATACCTTCATCCATATGCCGATGGTGCTTCAATCCCCTTATTTCCACGTTCGACCTATGCTTAATCACATTCCCTTTCCTTCCACGTGCCATTCATCCATGTCATCTCTCCAGTGAACTATCCATCACTATCCTCTTTTTCAATATGACCATATCATATTTTTGCTAATTCATCAATAAATTCCACCCTTCATTGAAGCGCGCCGGTAAACTTCGCACCGGTCGGTCTTCTCTTCATTATTCATCCGTCCAAGTGCTTTCATCTGTTTCCACTTCTGTTGACACATTGGCCCACTCCCTGAAACCGTTAAACGATCTCTCAGGTCCAGCAAATTCTTACGCCATATGGTAAACGGATTAATCATCAGGTTTACGAACCTTATTTATTGTCTCAAATGATGACGATGTAGATAAGTCTTGCCTTTATATAGTCTCTGTTGAGTTAAAAATCATCATTGGGTGTGTGGGTTTGAGTGGAATGTAATTAAGTTTTTATGGTTGATAGTTATGGAAAGGTGTTTTGCAGAAATTTTGATTAAATTTGGTGTTATTTTACTGTTTAGAATTTATTCATATATGTGGAACTTTATAAACATGCCTGAAGGTGTTTCTCCTTTGTTAAGTAGACACAAGGTGTGAGAGCATTTCTGTTGCTTTTGGTATTATTTGATTTAATCCTTTCATTTTGACAATATAAGGGCCAAAAGTACAGTGTTCATTACTTAAGCCTTTAGGAACTGGTTGTGTTAACTTTTTTCACAAAAGAATGTATGTATGTGGTATGCTTAGGCTGGTCATTTCTTTAATTCTTATTATCTAAAGCATTTCTTGTTTTCATTTGTAAGGTTGCTCTTATTAGTCAGGCGTGTTTTGTCTTTTTTAATACAGACAGTTGTTTCTCTTGTGTTTTGACGTTCACAAAAGTATTTGAGTAAAGGTTGTATGTTTATGTTTTTCTGAGTATCCATTGTTCTATAAGCAATTTGATTGGTGTATAAACATTTTAAACTTCCTATTTTTTGGCGGTAGAGTTTGCTTGATGTTTGTTGCAGCCAATAGTGCCCTTTCTGGGGGAACACTTTTAGGGTCATTACTGTTCATAACAGCCTTCTTAGACATGCCCACAATCACTCAGACAGCCATTGTCACTTGCTATGCCGATGATACAAAATTATCACAGGCAATAAAAAAAACCAAGAGAATATCACAAGCTTACAGCTGGAACTAAATTCAATATACAAATGGGCCGAAATAAACAAGCAGTTAATACTGAAAAATTTCAAGCACTGCACTATCAACTCACGAATACGGTACAATCAGTCTCGAAGGCACTACAATCCCAGAGTCACAGGTAGTAAAAGACTTGGGGATCAGTATGTGCAATAACGCATCATTTTATATGCACATTAGCAAGATGGCAGTAAAGTGCAGACAACTGGCAGGATGGATACTGAGGCCCTTCAAGACAAGAGACCAAGAAATTATGTTGACCTTGTGGAGGACCTTTGTTCTCAGCCGCCTGGATTACTGCTCCCAGTTATGGTCTCCACAGCGGAGCTTGAAATAGTCCAACACCACTACACAGTGCAGCAGATGAGCTACGGGGATAAGCTGAGAAAACTACAGCTTTATTCCTTGGAGCTAAGGCGTGAGAGATATGCAGTAATATATATATGGAAAATCCTAGAGGGGCTTGTATCTAATTTTGGCATTGAGTGTCGTACAAATACCAGAACTGTTTGTGTGTCTATATTTGCCCCCCCCCCCTTCCATCGCTTGTCAACCGATACTGGTGTGTTTACGTCCCCGTAACTTAGCGGTTCCATAAAAGAGACCGATAAAATAAGCACTAGACTTACAAAGAATAAGTTCTGGGGTCGATTTGTTCATCTAAAAACGGTGCTCCAGCATGGCCGCTGTCAAATGATTGTAACAAATATACAACGGGCTTCTGGTAGTTTCCGTCTACCAAATCCAATCACAAGGCTTTTTGGTCGGCCCATGGATATAGTAGAAGATACTTGCCAAACGTGCCATAAGAACACAAATAAAGTTTTAAAATTCACAACAGATATTTCAGCAGCATTTTTTATTGATGAATACTTCTATTACTTCGATCACATCATAATAAAAAACCCTGCTCTCCTCAGGTGGTTTTAAACAAATAATCATACAGTTATGTGGAGAATTTAAACATTTAGCTAGTACGTGAATCTAAATTCTCTACATAACTCGATGATTGTTTGTTTAAAAATTACCTGACGACAGACTTGGAACAAGCACGAGGTTGGATCTACAACTTACTATATATATATATATATATATATATATATATATATATATATATATATATATATATATATATATATATATATATATATATATATATATATATATATGGGATCAGTCCCACTGTGTGGCACCTTGGGCAAGTGTCTTCTACTATAACCTCGGGTCAACTAATATATATACGGAAAGTTGCATTGTGGAACAGTGATTTTAACGAGCTTTTATTTATTTATCACCCAACAAGATACGCCTGCACCACCGGATACTCCTGAACCAGTTTCAGTGTGTTCCACAAGAAGGGTCGATGTTAGATGTGTCGCAACAATTGTTGTGATTAATAATATATTCTCGTATATTCCATCTTCCGTCTTTCATTTGTTATTTACCTAACGATCATTCTGAAAGTGACCGTGCTTTACCAGTAAGCTACCAGGTGTAAACCATTCGTTTTATTATCCATTATATATATATGTCTTCAGGAGGTACACGGAGTGCCTGCGGGTCACCTCTTCAGTTGCAAAACGGACCTCAATGGTTCCGTATGTTTGTCCACTTGCAATATAGTCCACGTCTATCCATATTGAGGACAGGCACTTCTCATTTTTTTTTTCTTTTTCAAAGTGCTTAAATCTTCTGTTCTGTGGACAGAAGGATTTAAACACTACAGTCCTTCGTTCAGTTTCTTTAACATTGGAGGAGGGTGATATTTTTACATCACCGTCCTTCTCCTTCATTCTTCCAAAAAATTCGTTTAATTATCCACAGAGATGTCAATAATTTCGGTTGCCACCGCGACAACCGCCGATAACTTTTTTGCCGGTTCAACATTTTCTGCATTACTCTCTACGAGAGTACATTTCTCATCATCAATTCGACTGACATTATTCAGTCGAAATTAACTCTACAAAGCAACAAATCGCAAAAATTAAATTAAATGGTTTTTCCACCCAAAAATGGAAAACCTATAAATTTATTCCCCTCACAGAAGACAACAGCTCGAATCCCACCACCGTTAGGAGGAGGAGCACAAAAATTAGTCTGCAAAGACTAAACACAGTTCAACAATTGTTTTTTAATGTCCGTAAAAAATATTGCAAAAGTGGCCAAACAAATATTAATTAAGAATTTCTATTCACCGGTAAAACCGGAAAATAGTAGTTCAAGCAGAGTCCAACAATAACAAAGTTAACAATCCAACAGTACAAGTAAATCCAACAATAAAACAGAAATTCAAAGAATTAGTAATAAAATATACTAAAAAAACACGAACCACATCGTAGAACGGGAAGCAAGCTTTTTACCACACAGCCACGCCTGTGCCTCTCTGTGTGTATGTATCTATGTATGTATATATGTATATATATATATATATATATATATATATATATATATATGTGTGTGTGTGTGTGTGTGTGTGTGTTTGTGTGTGTGTGTGTGTTTATATATGTATACATATATATATATATATTTATATATATATATATATATATATATATATATATATATATATATATATATATATATATATATATATATATATATATATATATATATATATATATATATATATATATAAAGAGAGAGAGAAATAGGGAGAGATCAGTGCTTGCATTCGTAAATAGACGTATACATAAATATTGATATATGCATGAAAAGGCCACAAACACATACATATTTATTGCGATGGTTTAGTCTCGTTTTTCTCATATTATAATTATTCTTTTTGTTTTGCTCAATTTCATGATTTATTTTTTTCTTGACGGCTACAGTTTTCCTTCATCCTGATTTTTAATGGGTCTGTCTGTCAAATTGACTCTTATGAGAGATTAAAATTGTCAGAGCCGCCATCATAGAACGTTCAGAATGCAATTTTCTAAATTAACCTTAATCACTTATGGCATTTTACGCTTATATTAATGTACTTATTCAGAGCTATTTTATTGCGTGTGAGTATTACACAAACACACAACGAGCTGTGAAGCCACACACACGCACAGGTCATATACGCGCACGCATATAACCTGATTTACATCAATTCATTCATAGATATATATGCGCATATCTACACACACACACACACACACACACACACACACACACACACACACAGACACACATATATATATATATATATATATATATATATATATATATATATATATATATATGCGTATGCATATATATATATATATATATATATATATATAAGCACACACCGAATATACTTGGCAACTCGGATTGTTTGTATGTAAATCAAAACCTAGAATATAATTCTTCATATAATTTGGCATTAATGATTTTACACTATTTAATTTATTGATGTGCGATTATATTGCCATATATGGGATTTTATAATCATTAATGTTTTGTTTGAACTCCCAAGTTTTTTATTAAAAAAAAAATTATGATGGGGGGAATGAAATACAAAACAGGAAAAGCTCAGAACTATATGATATAGAAGAAATTTATTTCTACTTTATATATGGAAATTTGGTTATCTAAAGTTTTAATCCCGAGCAAGTTTAAATATGTGAACTGCGTGAGACTTTATTAGCGATAAAATCTCTCCTTAAATGTGAATTCCATAACCTTTTCGAATTTTTAAGGCAATGGTTATGATTTAATGTTTTATGCAGCAAATTCAGTGAAAAGTCAACATGACACGGCCTGTCCTAGTCTAAGTTTAACACCAAAAGCTAACGAATGTAGTAATCAAGTTTACAGTTTTTTTTGGAGGATTATTTATTTTTTTTTTGCCACTATCTAAAACGGCACCTAACCAGAACCTATTAAATGCAACCTTTCGCAAGAGTTGTCGTTGTAGGCAAGGATACTTTTTATGAGAAAGAGACAAATTCTTGATACCCGTCACATTGCGCATAAAGTAATTGTAATTCTCTTTCTGTATAACCTATTGAGACACAATAAATAGTATTGTCACAGAGCCGAGGTAAAGATTTCGACGGAAACTTGAAAACGTCAGCAAATAATAGTCAGGTGTACGCGTGTGATGTATGCCTTGAAGTCTTAGAAAATTTACTTAATATATACATACACGCATACAAACATACTTTAAGTAGGTACGTGCGTACATACATACATACATACATACATACATACATATGGCACCGTCAACATCGGACGTGCAGGTGTGGAGGACCGTTTAAAACGTCTGTTTTGAACGCCTTCCTCTAGAAATATGCCGACTTCTCAAGCCTAAATCGGTAACTGGTTTATTTCTCCAATAATTAATAAGAGAAACAACACCTTTTACTCATCAACGTAGCTGAAAAGATTTTAAAATATACATCTGCACCATATGGAATCTCACAAATACGATTGTGACTGAAACTAACACCACCACAAATGAAACTAACAACATCGCCACCAATAAAAACAGAACTACTTCACCAGTAAGTTATTTAAGAAGACATAAGTACTCTTCTCATTTTACTTGGACTCAATAACTAAACCAAGATTTACTTCGATGCTATGAAAAAGCCAGAGATGACTCTTCAATTGGATACATGAAGCGGTTAAAACAATACTGGGACGAAGCTCATCCCAACTTAAAAACCTTTACGGTGAAACAACTCCGACAACAAGCATCTTTTGTAAAAAAAAACAAATCAACTGGTCCTCGATCCTCCCAAAACACTGAGAATGGGTTAAAATCTGCCAGAAGTGGCGTATAAAATAATGTAAACAAACCACCGCTCCCGCCATTGCTAAATTCGAGTGTGTCTTCAAATTTAGCTGACTCAGTGGCGAAGGCTGCGGAATACATCCAACTCAAACATTTTAAAATTACAATTCGCAAAGAATTTTGCTACTTTCTCGAAGCTTTCGTTGAGCAACAGACCACTCCCAACAAGAGTGAGAAAAAATCCGACTGATCTAATGTTTAAAGTTATCAACGATGTCGCTGGAGAGCACATGGAATCATGGGATGTTAATTAGGGAAATATAAATGCTCTTATATACACACCCGCTATTATTCTTAAAGAACACATAAGAGAAATCTACAGTGAACAAAGCAACGAAATTACTAAACGGAAACAACCTAGATGGAAAAAAAAACTTGAAGAAAAGATCAATAACGTGCGCAGCCATATCGGATGGTTAACTACAATAATAAAATGTAAGGAGAAAAATGAGTTTACACCTCACCAATTATCTAAACTTTATGGCGACTTTTCACACCGAGCTTTCGAGGGAAAGCTAATCACTTTTAAACACGAACTCAGGACTATGAGTGAGAAACTCCGCTATCGCATGCGAATTTTTGAACGAGTCAGTATCAATCGCAAGTTCGCTTCCAACCCACAAACATTATTCAGAGAGATGAGAAAGGAAAACATTACCATTAAAAAAGCTCCCTTCCAAGAAAATCTACAATCATTCTGGTCAAAAATTTAGAATGAAAACAGATTTCAACCTGAATGCATCGTGGTTAAATACAACTGAGAGAGAATACTGTACCAACACTAACAGTAAAACATACAAAATTGATGCAGTAGGCAAACTGCAGAATGAGAAGGTACTTGGAAAGGACATAACAGTACCTAACTGGTACAAGAAGCTGACATTTTTTAGAACGCAATTGATATGTATGTTCAAAAGGACTATGGAAGGTCAGACTGATATACCAAATTGGCTTGCTACATCAAGGACAAATCTTGTTGGCAAAAATGAAATTACCAAGATGGCAGTAAATGACAGGCTCATTGCTTGCCTAAACATTATGTACAAACTGTACGCAAGTTGCCTCAACCAATTCCTCCAGAACCATTGTGAGTCGAACAACATTGTGAGTGATGAACAGGCTGGTGGAAAGAAGGAATTCTGGGATATGCCAAGCAACTCTTAATAAAGAAAGAGTGCACTGTCTGAAGTAAGAAAACAGGCATTTGACTCTATCTCTCATTCATGGCTGTCGAAGTGCCTACCTCTGGCAAAAGTACCTACTACCTTAATTGCTGTTACAGAAAGACTCACAAAGACATGGACAACAATTCTTACCCTTACAACTGAGAACAGAATAATTGTTTCTAATAGTGTAGGCATTTCAAAGGGAATATTCCAGGGAGATAGCCTTTATGTTCTTCTTTTCATTTTGATACTGAATCCATTATCGTTCCTACTGCAGAAAACAAATGGTTACATGCTAGGATGGATTTTCAACTGCTAGAAATATCAATGTAACTCATAATTTCTTTGTAGACGACCTGAAGATTTATACTAAAAATGTTAACAATGTCAAAAAAAAAAAAAAAAAAAAAACACTGGAATTAATAACAATATTTTCAGCAGATATAGTCATGGAATTTGACCAAAAGAAATGCTCATATTTGGTTATAGAACGAGGAAATTCAGTCCTCCAAACCCCAAACTTGTGCATCATCGGTCTCTCTATCTCCCCCATTCCACACAAAAAATGTTACAAGTACCTTGGCATAGACCAAAATGTATCATATGAAGGCACTGAATAAAGATAGAGCGATCCGAGAATATTACACCTGACTTAGAAAAATATGGCAGTCAGAACTCCCCTCTTACAACAAAACAATATCTCACAATGCATTTGCAATACCAGTGCTGATCCCAACATTTGGGATACTTGATTAGTCTGTAGAAGAAATCCACTCCATAGATATCAAAACCCACAAAATCCTGACAACAACTGGGTGCTTCCACAGAAACAGTGATGTTGACAGGCTCTACCTAAGAAGAAATGAAGGTGGTAGAGGCCTGAGTTCAGTGCAGACGGCATTCGAATGCCGTATGGTATCACTCAGGCAGCACCTTCTAAACAACAGCAGCAAACATAAATATATAAATGCAACCCTGAAAAGGGAAGTGATCAACATTATACGAGTTGGCAGTGAACTCCTCAAGAAACACTATCTTCCTGATGATCTCCTATACAGCTCGAAAACAGCTGGGCTCTCTTACCTCATAGAAGACCTGGATAGAAAGCACTCAGCATAAAAAAAACCCAAAAAACTATGCATGGGTATGTTGCCAGGAAGCTTTAAGAAGACAGAAGAATTGACACGAAGTGCAACCTCTCTTGGACACAAGACCACAACATCACATCACTCTTTGAAGGCTATGCGTTTGCAATCCAGGAATGGGAGATTACCAAAAAATACCTGGTGATCAAGAGAGACAACGATGCTCTTATAATCCCAAGGTACAACCGCATGTGTAGGCTATGTCATTTTTCTGTGGAAGACATCACGCATATGATTAGCAGCTGCCCTAAAATGTCGTCACGGTACTACCCTCCCTATGCGGCACGATGTTGTTACTAAAACAATTTACGATGCCCTCCGCAAAGTAAACTGTCCTGAAATAACCTTAGAAAATCCCTCTGTTATGGAATACATTCATAAACACCAACTCAAGGAATACTGGTGGAATATTCCCATCAAAACTTCTGTCAAATGTAAACATAACAGGCCGGATATTGTTTGGGACAGAATGGGAAAGGTATGTACCATCATAGAAGTTAGCTGTTCAGCAGATATAAATATCTCTTTGAAGATCAAAGAAAAAGAGGATATCTATAGACAACTGCTTCGAAACCTCCAGCTTCTATATCCAGACTATGAATTCGTATTCATACCAATAATAATGGGAGCACTAGGTTTTGTTAGTTAATGCTTAAAGGAGAATCTGGATAAACTGAAAGAGAAATCAACCGACTAATTCATACACGTGTAATCTGACAGTGGAACAGTAAAACATGCAAGTCTTTTCTCATGTTTTTCATCCCAAAGATGAAGCTTTGTATCTTTATTGGAAACTGGCTTTCTCTTCAGTGGAAGATTTATAATAATTTAAAAAATAGAAAAGACATATACATACATCTAACGTGTCACGGCAGATGAGACCGACAGAATAAGTTCCAGGGTTAAAAGAAATAGTACGGGGGAACTCCAGCATGGCAGCAGTCTAATGACTGAAACAAATAAAAGATAAAAGATGTATGTATGTATGCATGTATGTTTGTCTGTATGAATGTATGTATGTATGTATGTATGTATGTTATCAATCAGTTTCATTTCTGTATTTATGTATGTATGTATGTATGTATGTATGTATGTCTGTATGTCTGTCTGTCTGTCTGTCTGTCTGTCTGTATGTATGTATGTATGTATATATGTATGTCGTTATTCAGTTAATTTCAAGAATTCTTGTCAATAGAGAAAGAACCAGTTTCTAACCGAGATCCAAGTTTCTGTGATTGGAATTTCAACATCAGCAACAGGGAATTTTTGTTTGTTTGTTTGTATGTATGCATGTATGTATGTATGTATGTATGTATGTATGCATGCATGTATGTATGTATGTATATGCAGATTTCTATATTTTGTGTATGCATTTTCATGCATATAGTTGCATATCTAGACATGCTCATATATATTTAAATGATAAAGTTCTGGAAAGTTTTACAGATTTTTACAGTTCAAGTGCTGGATTGGATCTGTAGTCTTCAAATTAGCTTTCTCCTTTCTGGTTTTGAGAAGACTAATTTCTCAAGTTTGGTATTTAGGCAGAGCCTAAATTGGTATTTAGATTAGCACTGAGGCAGAGACCCAATAATTACAGGTATAAACCTGAATTTGTAATCTGGATAGAGTAACTGCAAATTCCTCAATAGTTCAGCTTAGGTATTCTCTTTTTCACTGATCATCAGCATTTTGTTAACATCTGCTGGGCAGCTAATTTCCACAACTGTACACAGTTTCTCTTCTCTAACCCAAATCATTATATCAGGTCTATTGTGCTTACATTTTATTGAGGTCTTCACTGGGACATTTCTCCAGTATTCCCTTTTATTATGAGTGGCTATGGCTTCTATCATATTGTGATGTATGTATGCATATTTCCATGTTCTCTTCCTCCTTTTAATTTAGAATAAATTTTGACCATCCACCTACTTGGTAGCAAGGTTGTGAAGGAAAGTATCTTGGTTTGTTCATCATGTTTTAAATCTTAAGCTCACACAATTTTTTGTTGAGTCAGATATCGTAATCATAAGTGTGAATTTAGGATTTGCTTTCTCTCCACAAGATCCCAAGTTCAGCAATACTCTGCTCCAGACTGGTTTGGATGTATTCTGTTGCTCCAATAATAATAAGCATGAAGCTGAAAGTACATTTTGGGTACTGGATGTGAAAACTCCTTCTAAATGGCCATAACTACATAGATGTCCTAACCACATTGGTGTCGAGAGAGTAACTGATTTCCACAACTGAACTCATCTTTTCATTAGTTCCCTCACAAAAATATCTGGTCGGTTGTGTGTTAACTTAGTGGCTGTTTTAACTTTTAATTTCCACAAATATTCTTTTGATCCGTCGGTTACAATATTCTCTTTACTCCTTACTTGTTTCAGTGATTTGACTGTGGCCATGCTGGAGCACTGCCTTTAGTCAAGCAAATCAACCCCAGGACTTATTCTTTGTAAGCCTAGTACTTATTCTATCGGTTTATTTTGCCGAACAGCTAAGTTACAGAGACGTAAACACACCACCACCGGTTGTCAAGCGATGTTAGGGGGACAAACACAGACACACAAACATATACACACCGTCTGCAAATGTTTCCGTTATTCTGTTCCAGACTGTTTTGGCCACTGCATCATGCCTTGTTTGATGATAATATCTAGAAGACACCCCTTAAAGTTGGCAATAATGTAGTTGAAATCTTCAGTCTTGGTCTTGCACGACCTATATTTGTTCTCTGTCAATGTTTTCTACCTTTTTATATTGTAATCGATGGAGATCTTTTGTTCTTGAATTGCATGGAGATAGCCTTCAAAGTGAGATGTCATAAACTTGTCAGTACTCCATGCTTTTGATATGATCAATCCCTTCTATGGTTTGTGTTTTACGTGTCAAGTACTCATGTACTATTTACTCAGAGAACTGGTTCATTTTTTTCTGTTCATCTTTTTCTGGTAAATAGATTTTACCAATGCACCTAGGAGGGAGATCGATATCAGTTCTTATTCCATACTGCTCCTCAAGTTCATTAACTATCTTAATTATGTCGCTGGTTTCATAGATAGTTACTGGTGTCTTTCCTCTGCTGCAGAAGTTGTTTCATTGTAACAATCCGTGCTTCATACGAAATCCACACAGATTTGAGACCACGGCCATCTTACTTGCGTTGGAAATATAGCCTGTCTACATCTCCAATGATATTGAAGTTACCTGTAACACTGAGCAGTTTACGTGTCGAGGCATCTATCTCATTGACTTCTTGTAGTGAGCAGTTTAGAAGGCCAAACGTAGGTGTGCCGATAGAAATTGCAAACCTGTTGTCGGCAATATGCTTGTTGGAAGCTGAGACATCTGATGACCACATTCTTTTTACTCTCCTAAGATATTCCTGGCGCTCTCCGGATTTATGGAACATATCTGACATTCTCTTCTTGTCCAAGATACTTATAACTGTCACCTGACTGTAATGTTGTATCGTCAGACCGTTTATTTTAAGAGGACGCAACCTTTCTACGTTATATTGCGAAAACTGCACATTTGGACTCACCAAATTGTAATCCAATTACTGTCTGTTTATCTGTCTGTCTGTCTGTCTGTCTGTCTGTCTGTCTGTCTGTCTGTCTGTCTGTATGTATGTATGTATGTATGAATGTATGTATGTATGTGTGTGTATGTATGTATGTATGTATAAATGTATGTATGTATGTATGCATGTATGTATGTATGTATGCATGAATGTATGTATGTATGTATGTATGTATGCATGAATGTATGTATGTATGTGTGTGTGTATGTATGTATGTATGTATGTATGCATGTATGTATGTATGTATGTATGTATGCATGTATGTATGTATGTATGTATGTATGCATGTATGTATGTATGTATGTATGCATGAATGTATGTATGGATGTATGTATGTATGTATGTATGTATGTATGTGTGTATGCATGTGTGTATCTATGTATGAATATATATAAATATTTATATGTACGGTTCTATGCATGTTTGTGTGCATGTATGCATGTATGTACATATGCATGAATGTCTGTATGTGTGTATTCATATGTTGCTGTGATTAGTTCTTTGATTCAGGCAGACACTGAGCACAATAAAGTATTTAATATCTCGCACGAACTAAATTTATATTACTTCTGTTCGTTTTTTTTTGCTCTGTGTGTGTGTATGTGTATGTGTGCGTGTGTGTGTGTACGTTTGTGTGTGCGTTTGGGTGTTTGTGTATGCGTGCGTTTGTGAGTATGTGTGTGTGTGTGTGTGTGTGTGCGTGTTTGTGTGTGCATGCTTGTGTTTATGTGCGCGTTTGTGTGTGCGTGTTTGTGTGTGCGTGTTTGAGTGTGCGTGTTTGTGTGTGTGTGAGTGGATGTGTGTACGTTTATGTGTACGTTTGTATGAGTAGTTGCGTATGTGTGCGTGTGTGTGTGTGTGTACGTGTTTGTGTGTGCATGCTTGTTTTTATGTGCGTGTTTGTGTGTGTGAGTGGGTGCGCGCGCGATTGTGAGTGTGTGTGTGTGCGTGTGTGTGTGTGTGTGTGTGTGTGTGTGTGTAGTAAAGAAGTTGTTAGCTCAGCATTATGGTTTACTGTAGATTCAGCGTTTGAATCCCGCAAGCGGTGTTGCAAATGTTTGCATTCTTTCGTTCTCCTTCCTTCCCTCCCCGCTGTCCTATCTCGCGATTTATACATGCATACATACATACATACACACACACATACATACATACATACATATATATATATATGTATGTATGTATGTATGTATGTATGTATAATATATATATATATATGTGTATTCATGTAAACACTTGCATATGCATGTGCATATGTAGGCTCATATACTTATATACATACATATATATATAAATATATAAATATATAAATATATAAATATATATATATATACATATATAAATATATATATGCGTTATTCATTCATAGAAACGAATACACGCGTTTATGCATATTCTTATATTTACAAACGCGCGCACACACACACACACACACACACACACACACACACACACACACACGTACACCTACACCTATACACACACACGTACACTCACACCTATACACACACATTAGCAGCATATAAACATATACATAAACACTCACCCATTTACATGCACATGTATTTACATTAACAATGCAGAACATTTCAGGATGTGATATTTCAGAATATATTGTGCAAGTGTAGAAAATAGGTTATAATAATCACTTGCTTGCATGGTCGGCACGCACCATACGATCACGCCCACACACAGATTTTTGCAGACACACATGTGCTTGTTGCATCACTATCTATGATATATTTCTGGGTGTTGAAGGAAAAACGTCTTGATAAATGCTGTCGAAAATATGTATGTTGCAATTTTTTAGCTTTGTATCTAGATAGAAGTTTTTATCCATGTGTTTCAATCTGGCTCAGTAGGTATTTATGTCAGTATGTACTACAGGAGATCAACTTCGAGTTCAGGGTGATTCTGATGTGATGTACTATAGCCATCTTTTCTGCAGGGCATGCGTTTTATCTGCTGAGTTTTACTTGATACTCCATTTGATCTTGTACTTTACGATCTAATGGTATTTCAATAGTCATGAGTATTTAAACAAACGAATGCCTGCCCTTCTATCAAAATTTCTGAAACAATAATTATGCTGGTAGTATCTAGATTTAAATATTTTCCGAATAAATTTAACATCAGACAGATTTATTATGTTGAAGATACCCGTGCGTTTCAATAGAGAACTTGTAATTTGAAAACCATACAAATACAAAGTGTGGGTTAATACACCTGCGTGTTAACAGATGATTATATGAGCCGCGGGTAAAATGTATCTGGCGTTGATTGCCGTTCTTTACGACGCATGGTCTATTATGAAGCTATACATGACTTTCACGCTGTTCCTCTTCGATAATTTGAGATATCTGTAATTGTTATAAATGAGTATTTCATATTAAAGTGCCTTGCATTTGCACTGGTTTGTATTGCAGTCTCTTTTTTTTTCTTCATTTCCTCATACATCCATAGTCGAAAACTCTTTTCCAGACTTGTGCATGTCTGTATTACTAGGATGTATCATATTTTTTTTATATATCATCGATCATATTCTTGATGGTAGAATTTAGTTACAGGAGCTTTGATTAACGCATTGTTTTCAATTTGATTCTCAAAGGTGTGGTTATTGCTGCAGAAATGTAAAAGTTGTCAAACACGATTTTATAAAAGACATCTTAATTACAACCGTTCATGATTTGACTATGCTGAGTGCGATAGACCTCGCTCTCTGTTGCTGAATTATTTCTGTAATAAGAATAGTATGTTCAGGAGTATGATTTTGCAGATTCTAACTGAATATTTCCAACTCATAGGAACGGTGAAGGAAATATTATCTACTTTTTTATCTTTTTCATAAGATCTTGCTGTTAGGAATGTAGATATTTTCTTGCTTTATACTTTTTAACTTACTAAGGTAGTTAATTATAAAAGATGGAGGTGATAGTCGTAAAATTATACCATTGAGAGAATCTGTTATATCGAATTGCATAATTTTAATGAATGTTTGTTGCTGCATATTGTGAATCATTTTGTGGTTCATTTGAAGTAACCTAGCTTTGTTTCTAGATGCTGCTAATGATGTAATCCTGAATGTGTTTGCCGATTCTTCCGATCTGTTTCTGTGGTAACTATTAACTTGTAAACTGTCGAAGAATTCGTACTTGTGATTTGGAAGTGTTGCTTGAGATGTTCGCATCCAGCTTCTGTGTTTTAAACTTTATTTCTTTGTTCATATCGATTTGAAATTGTTGTATCTTTCCTTGTTTTGTGTATCTATTGTAATTTGATTAGAATATTTTGTGTGTAAATGTCAACGTCATATCTGAATTTCGTTTTGACAGAGGGAACAGAAATGATCTCAGAATCGTTGAACTTTGTATGTTACTCTTACAAGTTTATGCAGAGATAAATTTTTCTAAAACTTTTAAAATATACTCCATCAGACTTGAACAGTATGCTTAACATTGACTCACAAATAGCCATAACGAACGAGAAATTATCTCCAGATTGTAGCAGTCATACAGATTGCTTTTTAACGGATATTGCCCTGTAAATTCAATAAGGTAACACTAACAGAGGATTATATGAGCCGCGGGTAAAATGTATCTGGCGTTGATTGCCGTTCTTTACGACGCACGGTCTATTATGAAGCTATACATGACTTTCACGTTGTTCCTCTTCGATAATTTGAGATATCTGTAATTGTTATAAATGAGTATTTCATATTAAAGTGCCTTGCATTTGCACTGGTTTGTATTGCAGTCTCTTTTTTTTTTTTCATTTCCTCATACATCCATAGTCGAAAACTCTTTTCCAGACTTGTGCATGTCTGTATTACTAGGATATATCAAATAGGAAATTGACTGAAAACACATTTGAACCTGGACGCTACGAGGATACTTATACATTCAAAACTAATGAAGAGATGTGCAGACGGCTACCAACGGAAAATACAAGAGGAAATGGAAGATAATAGGTGAGGCAGACTCATATTCTCAGAGCAGCATTTGCGTAACTATGGAATACAGAGTGTATGGCAATATTGTATCGCATTAGTGACACCTTGTACTCAGATTGGTATCATTCTACATATACAGGCTTAGATTTGGAAACCCACTGAAGCAACGACAGACCAAGCGGAGAAAAATACAAACGTAGATACAAAGCGAATAAGTGTTACAAAAATGATTCAAACTACAAATACTTCCAGCACCGACTTTCATTCACTACTAGAAGTACAAATCATTGCAATGTTTTCTGTAGAACTGTTTTTAAATATTTGGGAGTCAGTATCCTAGCACGCATCATGTTACATGCTGAAACTTTACAGCAATACTTTCACCCGATTACATGGTTTTACATATATACACTGAACCGCAAAAGAAATGTGATTTTTTCAAATGTCATTTTTATATGGTAAATTCTGAAAATTTATTTCGGAGGTCTAAGTGTAAATATTCCTAGACATACTGGTTTATGACTGAGACCCAAATTGCTGGTAACCTTTCAACTTTCCCT
>NC_142944.1:46231912-46241912 GCF_046866305.1 Octopus bimaculoides | reverse complement strand
AACCACACTTTCCTTGTTTGAGCGTCTAATTAATACTTTGCATGTGCTACGTCCTCGCGTTGTTTTTTTCTTTTTTCTTGTCTTTTTCTCCGTTATTTAATCAACTATGTGTGCATGTGTGTTTTTGTGTATGTGTATATAATAATAATAATAATAATAATAATAATAATAATAATAATAATAATAATAATAATAATAATAATAATGATAATAAAATAATAATGGTAGAATAAACGTGGGCTATGGCAAATATTCTGTTCAATACCACACGTATGCTAGTCAGTTGTTTGACCTTAACCAGTTGAGCATGTCCCTTGGTGGCTGACGATATGTGCATCCCTGATCATGAGCAGAAGTAGTGGGGGAGCATCATAGCCATGTGTTGAGAGGAATTCTTTGGGGGTTTGGATAATTCACCTCAGGAAACATGGGTGCTTCGTTCAACATTCTTAAAGAACACTTATTCAGGGACCTTTTGAGCGGGAGGGTCTACTCGACCTGAAGAAAATTCTAACTGGGCCCCACCTGCAAGTCATGCACTGTTTATCTTGATATGAGATCACCATGTCGCGCACATATGGTTGTGATGCATGTGCCTGGTGTACCCTTATCAGACGGGTAGTCATTATGGGTATAATGGGCTTCGTATATTTTACCGAAGTCATGTGGTTACATTTAGACATTATTTTGAACAGCTTTTTTCCTCTTTTTTCCTTTTTTATAACTTAAAAGTTCACATCTTCATCATTTTTTTATGTTGTTCATTTCTTATTTTTAAGTTTTTCAACTCATTATGTTCAATTACGGGTGGTAAGGCATCAAACCACACCGGCCCGTCAAATGAAGTTACATACCTTGTATATGATTTTCTGAACGTATCGTATCTATCGACATTCAATAGTACACACCTTTCCTCCTCCTTGAAATCCCGCCTGGGCAGCTTCACCCATGCTAATCTCTTCCACTTAGAAATTCACCTTTCCACATCTACATTCTTTTGTTAGTAGACTATGAATGCCTCATTTCTAAAACCGTACTCTACATTCTTTTCTCCCATTTCTCTTGGTTCCGTTTCTACTGTTTGCTTATGCTTGAATATAGGCGGCTCCCTACCTTCTTTGGGCGTCCTGTCTGGTTCCGCTGCTGGTCTTTCCGAGCGTTCACTTGTTTTCGCATTTTCCCTCCTTTTGGGGCTGACAGACACGTCATTCCCTTCATTTGCCGCTTTTGTTCTGTCTTCCTTCGGCTGTACCACTTCTATATCCCTGGCACACTCCATATCGCTTTTGCTGTCTCCGTGTTTTATTGCTTCGATTGGTACTCCAACCTCCACTTCTCCTTGGTCCCCACTCCACAACCTTCTCACTCTGAGAAGTCTTGTGCTTTGGGGCACTGCGTCTTCATGTGGCCTCTTACTCTACATTCGTAACAATTTGGTCGGCATCCCTCAACAATTACTTTGAGGGAACTCTTTCCCGGGTAGGTGATCCTTTCAATGTCTTCGAAAGTGGAAACAAGCCACATCTCGACACCGTATCCCCTTCAGTTCAACATGCTCGTTCTTCCAACTGTCCCCACTTTGGGCTTCTCCTCGGTGGTAGCCGCAACAGCTACCACCAACCACTCTGGCTTTATTTATGGTGGCACCCTTCCAATGTGAATGCGTACACTTCGCTTGCCCCTATACGTGGACAGCAGCGTCACCTTTTCAGTGCGTAAAATAGTGGTGGAATGTGAGGCCGTCTCTTCTTTGGTGGCAAAGCTCACCTCCACTGTGCTATATTTCTTTCCTCGGCTAACGAAAGTTGCCGTTTTCATCAGGGGTCCCAAACATTCCTCCACGTCATCTTTTGATAGGATCTCAATTTCATTGGTGGTGTTCACTTCTTATTATCTCTTCTACATTTACTTTTATCTGTTTTGCTTCCAACGGTGTAGCTGCTCCTACTGCAGCGGCCTTTACATAGCTCTCCATCTTGAGAAACTAACTTTTCAGCCACACGATGGAAAGAAAACAGCAAAAAACAATCACACGGAGTCGCTCAACAATAATCCTTAACAGTGATATACAACAATTTCAACAACGAACAGTCTCGAAGAAAAAGTCTTCAATATGTAACAACAATCCAAAACTGTGATAAAAAATGACGAAACTCAAACAAGTTGTTAGTCTGCGACACCGACGTTCTCTCAACAATTAGCCAGAGACGATTTTTAAAATGAGAATATCTGAAGTAAACTCGACTGTTCTCATAAACAAGAATACTAAAAATGAACCCGACCGCTCTCTAAAATGAAGTAAAACATCAGGAAAAATAATTCAGAATCCTTGTCCGGCACCTGATTGATCCCGAAATTTAATCAGCCCGTGCCAGTTACGAGGCAAAACATCCCTGAAAGTTTCATCTGAATCCATCCAGCGGTTCTTGAGATATCTTGTCTACGGACAAACAAACAAATATGATTAAAAACAATACTTCTGCCTTAGCGAAGGCGTAGATAATAATGTCTCGATGCAATACTAGGCAGTATCTCTCGTGGCTTCTGATCTTAACTGATTGGAAGGGTTAACATGCATATGTTTTGTCTTGGTAGAAAAGGTAGGCTACATAAATATTCTGCTCAATACCACAGATTTGTTAGCCAGATGTTTGACCTTAACCAGTTGAGCATGTCCCTTGGTGGCTGACGATATGTGCATCTCTGATCATGAGCAGAAGTAGTGGGGGAGCATCATAGCCATGTGTTGAGAGGAATTCTATGGGGTTTGAACAATTCACCACTGGAAACATGGGTGTTTCCTTGATTTTCTTTAAATCGTCCTATTCAGGGACCTTTTCATTGGGATGGGCTACTCGACCTGAAGAAAATTACAACTGGGTCCCACCTGCAAGGTCATGCGCTGTTTATCTTGATATGGAATCACCATGTCACGCACATATGGTTGTGATGCATGTGTCTGATGTATCCTTATCAGACGGGTAGTCATGATGGGTATACTGGGCTTCGTATATTTGTACCCCAGCGTCATTTTTGATGGTGTGCTGCTATCTCAGTAATAATAACAACAAAACTATAAATAAAAATAAAATGAAATGCAAAAAGCATTATATGTAGACAGTTTTTGTCTGTCGTCTATTTATGTACGTTATTATTTTTATATTTTCCTATAATACAAATAGCAGACCGTAAAAGGTAAACAAATAAATAAATAAATAAATAAATAAATAAATAAAACGTGACATGAAGAACCCCCAAATTCAAAATTCTTTGAACGTAAAAAAAAAAAAAAAATTACATGACGCAGATAAAACAATGTAATAAAAACTATCAACAAACAAAAATTAAAACCGTATTAACAAAAAATAAAGCGAAAGAAAAGATATACGTAACGTGTTGCAGATTTTAAAAGATAAACACGTGTAGCATTTTGATAAGAAGAACAAGAGCCATTACAAAACATTTATAATAAATATATGGTTGCTAATCTGAGATATATAATTAGATGGACATGTCTCATGACCAATGTGCGCAAACTCCTCATTTATATTATTTACTGGTTGTTTTTTTTTTTATTAGTTTGTTTTTATTATTTGCGTATTTATTTAATTATGTTGTTTATTTTTTTCTTCTCACAGCGACCAAATACCTTTTCTCTACCGTAAATGTTTCAATAGTTTCTTTGTTTACAATTTACATACATACATAGATATACATACGCGCGCGCGCGCATGTGTCTATGTCTGAGAGTGTGTACATATGTTCATATGGATTTCTATATATACATACGTATCTGTGTGCGATGCGTGTATAAGCATATATGCATGTATATATGCACATACATACAAACATTCATTCGTGTACTTATATACATACATGCATATATATGTATATATATATATATATATATATATATATATATATATATATATATATATACATATACATAGATGTGTGTATATATACATATACATATATGTGTGTATATATATATATATGTGTGTGTGTGTATGTATATATAATTGTTAAAGAGGACAATAAATATTAAGGCAAGACAAACATCTCAAATCATATACGCTATTATTATTGGAAAAATAATTTTTCCAATAATAATAACGTATATGATTTGGGATGTTTGTCTTGCCTTATCGGCTGTTGTCCTCCTTAACAATTATATATCGGAAATCTACAATGGTTCCATAACTCCCGTCTCGGTTATGGCCTTGGAGCCCTAATAATCCGTTATAGCACTTACCCAGCGTACCAAGTCGTTTAGATCACCTGTGAACTAAAGCCCCGTAGTTTGTTTGTTTGTTTGTTTGTGTGTGTGTGTGTGTGTGTGCGCGCATAGGGCAAAAGTATATACGTCACTAAAGCGACTGAGGTCGCTACTCAGCACCAGTATTGCTACAAACAAGAGACAAAACAACAGTTAAGGTATAGATGTAAGTATGTACATATATATATATGTATATATATGTATATATATGTATATATATATATATATATATATATATATATATATATGTATATATATATATATATATATATATCGAAACGCCGATGTTAGAATGGGGGTAGCTGATGAAGGAAAATGTTCTCTATGTGGCTTGTGTGTTTTCTGTACTCTGGTTATTATTATTTTCTTGTCTACGTTTTGTTTGCAATGTCCTGTACCCAGATATGCACCTATATATATACAGGTAGCCGTAGGTATGCACATACCTGTACGTATATATACATATACTTATTTATTATTTGTTTTACATGATCGAACGCCTGCGTCATCCCTGTTGTAAGTAGTTTTTTCAACTTTATATTTTCTGACGCGACTCTATCTCTTTCTCTATCACTTTTTCCCCCTCCCGTTCTTCCTCTGTTACTACTACGTATCTCTCTTTACTCCTCTCGTTCTTCCTTCTGTTACTACTATATCTCTCTCTTTCCCCTCTTGTTCTTCCTTCTGTCACTACTATATTTCTCTCTTCCTTTCTTTCTCTCGTTGCTCACCTATTCTTCTACTTCCTTCCCTTGTTTCTCCCTCTACCACTCTCTCTCTTCCTTACCCCTCCCTGGTCACATGCTTCCGGTCACTAATCCTTTTCTTCCTTGGCTATCGCCGAGCAAACACGCGAACTTACTTCGTCCCGGCTTTCAGTTCGTGCCTTACAGCGTTCATATACACATAATTTTTCACGTCTGGCCGCATAGCCTTTTCTGTTTGTTTTCCTGTCTTGTTTTTTGTCCACCACTACATTCCTCCATGGCACAGATTTAATTTGTGTATACAAATTTAATTTGCAGTCCATGGGAAGAGCCATTTTAACGATGCGTCCTGCCCAACTCTTCGAAACGCCGATGTTAAGTTGGGGTTCGTAGAGACATATAGCACTATGTACTTGTTCTTGGGGAGTTCCAATTGTTAATTCTTATCTGTAGTCATCTGATGAAATCGGTTTTTTTTATTCCTTGATATAATGTTTTTGTTCATCAATAAAAACCCGTCTGAAACAGCTGTAGTGAACAATAATCCATTTGTTGGCATATGTCTATATATATAATGTATGTATGTAAGTATTATGATTACACATACACATAGATACAATCCCACATACATACATACATACATACATACATACATACATACATACATACACAGGAAGACAAAACGCTGCAAAAATTTCTCGAGTGAAGAAATTTTGCTTTTATACAGTACGGGTGCTAACACATTACTAGGCCATGGATGATATCTACTGTAAGGAGGAATTGTTCTCTTATGCACCGTGCGTCCATATGCGAGAACCTTTCAAAGGCGTATACCGCAGTATTCGGTGTTCTAACAAAAAAACAACGTTAAGTTGGATTTATAGATTGCCTTTTGGTGTTAATACTGCTTCTGTCACTGATAATTGTTTTTTAAATAAGCCTACAGGTTACTTGCGAAATTAGTTTCTGAAAAGTCGCTGTAGTTTTATGTATCGGTTGACAGTGATATTTGGCTAATATATTGCGAGCGGACATGTATCCCTGAAGAGATCCTTTATGTCGAAATCTCGTGATCTGGCAGTTTCATTACCCGAAGCGAACGAATGTCGTCTGCCAATGATATAGAAATGGGTGCTTTTAAGCACCATGTCTCTTCATGAGAGGTGCTCTCAAAGTAATTACCGCAGCAATCGGTTTTCTAACAAAATATCCACGAAAAGTTGGATCTAAATATTGCCTTTTCGTATAAACACTACTTATACACACATAAACACACTCGCGCACGCACGCACGCACACACACACGCACACACACACACACACACACACACACACACTTAATACGCACACATATATACACTGACGCATACATACATATATATTATATCTCGCACTACATGATATTCTTTCTATCAGCAATCAGCCTTAGATAAAGATTTTGACAACTTCCAATAGTATTGCTCTTTAAACTAATTCCCTGCAGCATTGATGCTACGATATTTACGGATCGTCCAAGGGTTATTTTTGCCCGCAGTTTAGCAGAACACTTTTGCGTCCATTAATAACAGTACCAATACCGTAATATTTGCCGTTTTAAACACACCCTCCAAGCAGCTAATATCTTGTTTTAGTATTCCTTGGTGATATATCCATAACTCTCACTTTTGGGCATTTTCTATATTCATTTTGAAGTGTTTTCGGATTCCTCCTCATTTCGCAAATCACTGCTCTAATTTTCTTCCTAGCTATGAATCACGATTCCTCACTTCTATTGAAACATTCAACGCTGCCATTTCCCTGCCTTCACATTCTAAACTCCACTTTCCATGTGTCCGTTCCATATTGTCATCCGAAGACTCCGTTAACTTAACCATCTGATCTTTTTACTCAGGTCACACCTTACCATAAGTTCAAAGTTTTGCGTCTTAATTACCATAACTGTTTGTATATACGAGCACCAACGCTAAATACATATCTTTCTGAGAGGGTTTTGCACGAGAGAGAATTGTAAATCTTCTATGATTTCTTTCCTTATTCTGCAACATTTTTCTTTCTCGCAATCCTCACCTTGTGAAAATTAACATGATCAATTTTGATATTGATTCCTATTGGATTATGAATGTTGTATTGTTTTGTTTTTAAGGCCCCCTAGACATACCTCAGTCTAAGGGTATGCTACAAGCAATAATCATGCTAGCTCAATTTGTTCAACTTGCTCCACAAATTCTATTGCCACTTCTTATTCTGCACATTTAGTGGAGGCGCAATGGCCCAGTGGTTAGGGCAGCGGACTCGCGGTCATAGGATCGCGGTTTCGATTCCCAGACCGGGCGTTATGAGTGCTTATTGAGCTCCACGAGGCTCCGGCAGGGGATGGTGGTGAACCCTGCTGTACTCTTTCACCACAACTTTCTCTCACTCTTACTTCCTATTTCTGTTGTGCCTGTAATTCAAAGGGTCAACCTTGTCACAATGTGTCACGCTGAATCTCACCGAGAACTACGTTAAGGGTACACGTGTCTGTGGAGTGCTCAGCCACTTGCACGTTAATTTCACGAGCAGGCTGTTCCGATCAACTGGAACCCTCGACGTCATAAGCGACGGAGTGCCAACAACAATTCTGCACATGTGCATTGACTTCCGAACCTCACTGGTTTAGCTCAGGCAGAGTTTGACATTTTATATTACAAAGTTTACTTACAACATTCACAGTCTTACAAATTTCAATCCATAAAAGGAAACTTCTTGTTGTTGTAAAGTTTAAAAAATTTAAATTCTCATAACATATATTTAGCTACATGAGTATTGAGTTCGTTCTTTCTTGGAGAGAGAAGTGCGTAGTACATCCTGGTTACTGTTTTTCTGTCTCCTATCCTCTGCATATATATATATATATATATATATACACGCGCATGCTTTACACATTGACACAAACTCACGAACGTAAATACATCTATCTATCTATCTATGTATGTATGTATGTATCTATCTATCTGTCTATGTATGTATGTATGTATGTATGTATGTATCTATCTATCTATCTATCTATCTATCTATTTATCTATCTATCTATCTGTCTGTCTGTCTGTCTAATTCTCTCTCTCTCTCTCTCTCTGTATGTATATATATATATATATATATATATATTTATATATAAATCAATATATATATATATGTAAATATATATATATATATATATATATATATATATATATATATATATATATATATATATATATATATATATATATACGTAAATACATATACGTGTGTGTTTAAATGCGTGTGTGTACGTATGTGAATTTGTGTATATGTACATGCGAAAGAATATTTGCACATTACAAGTATATTATATGCATGTATGTGTGTGTGTGTGTGTGTGTGTGTGTGTGTATGCAGGATTTATCTTAGAGTTCGTGTACATATATAATGGATGAGAAAAGATAAGAAAGCTATTGATAAACATATACACGTCCACACACGCATATGCACTCACACACACAAACACACACATACACAAAAGAATATGCACATGTGTGTGTGTGTGTCTATGTGTATGTATATGCGTGTACATGTGCTTGTGTGTGTGTAAGTGTGTGTTTATTTATATGCCGGGCTACTGCAACGGCTCTCATCTTCCAGTGAAATTGTAGAGGCGCCGTTGTGATATTCATTACCTCTCAAGTAATTTAGACATGGTGGAGCCCAATCCCCTCCAGGTCTGACCACAGATGATTGCATTCCGAAACCGAAAGATATGAACAGAGAAAGGAGCAGTGACGGTGGGTATGTGTGTGGGGGGGCGCCTGTGTGAGTGAGAGACGGTATGATGGCAGCATAGGACTTAGTATCTTTATCGATCCCGAAAAGATGAAATGAAATCTGGACCGTGGTGCTATTTGAACTCAGAGCTCTGAGACACGGAACGGTTACCGCAAGGCAATATGAAACCGCCACTCCCAACCAACATCTTTCTCCCTCTCTCCTTCTTTCTCTTTCTTTGTCTCTCTCTCTCTCTCTCTCTCTCTCTCTCTCTCTCTCTTCCCATTCTCACTCTTTCTCTCTCTTTTTCTCTCTCTCTACACACAGTAAAGCACATACGTACAAACACATTCATGCAAATATACATACATGCATACATTCATACATACGTACATTCACACATACACACCTACACACACCCACACGCACACACGCACATATATATTATGTATATACGTATGTATGTATGCATGGAATTATGTACGAATGTACGTATGTATGTATATATGTATGTATGTACGTACGTATGTTTGTATGTATGTATGGTGTATGTAGGTACCTATGTATGCGTGAATGTACCTACGTACGTACATATGTAGGTATGTGTGCATATGTATGCATGCGTGTATATATGTGTATGCATGTACGTAGGTATGTGTCTATGGATGCACATATGTGCGTATGCATGTGTGGATGTATGTATGTATGTATGTGTATGTATGTATGTATGTATGCATGTATGTGTGTATGTATGTATGCATGACTATATGTATGTATTTGTGTGTATGTATGTGTGGATGTATGTATGCATATGTGTATGTATGTATGTATGTATGTATGCGTATGTACCTATGTATGTGTGGATGTATGTATGCATACATGTATGTATGTATGTATGTATGTATGTGTGTGCATGTATGTATGTATGTGTGTGCATGTATGTATGTATGTGTGTATGTCTGTCTGTATGTATGTATGTATGTATGTATGTATGTATGTGTGTATGTATGCATGTATGTATCATGTATGTATGTATGTGTGTATGTATGTATGCGGATGTACGTATGTATGCGTGGATGTATGTCTACAATCATAGCGTATACGCAGCACTTTTTCTGCACAAAATCTAAGTTTTGTCTTTTGTTTTTGTTTTTTGTTGTTTTTTTTCTTGAGTGACAGCGTTTTATTTTTTTCTTGTTATTGATGTTGTTGTTGTAGTTATTTGCGAAGTAGGGGGTGTGCGGGGGGGAAGT
>NC_142944.1:46201912-46221912 GCF_046866305.1 Octopus bimaculoides | reverse complement strand
TACTTTTGTTATTTACACCACCTGTCCTCGTCTGTTGTTATTTTTTGTATATTCTCCCATATATATATATATATATATATATATATATATATATATATTCTGTTTATTTATATATATTTTTGGGACAATATTGTGCTGATGAACGAAGTCTAGATTCATTCTTGTAATCGCGAAATCGTCGATACACAATTAAGTCTATTTTAAAAGTAAGTTGGTCATCTTCTGTTGGTTGTTTTTTTCCTCGCATAGGTACTAAATGTGGTTATTTTGAGAAGTCCACTGTGTGGTGTTATTACTTTTCTATAATAATGCCCTTTATATATATATATATATACAGCTGGATTCGAGGACTGGTCAACGTGCTATGACCAGCGGTGTCAAATGGACACCCGACGGACTGGTCGGTCAAGGTGATATACACGTCTATACCTGTACACATATACGTGTATATATATATACACGTATATGGAAAACAAACCTCATCCAGCTATTCTGATTATATGTCTGTGCACACGTTTGAATGTGGTGTGTGCCAGAGGGCTCGCAAATCCAATGGGGGGTCTTAAAAGACATGGTAGGACCCACAACGAGCAGAACTTACCTGCAGGTATTGGTAGTACAAATCAGATGTGCAATCTGTGTGGGTGTTTTTTCAAAACATTGTCTGGTTTCAAAAGCCACATCAAACGCCATGAACGGGATAAGGTGTAGGTGCAGGAGGTGGTCAAACTCTGTTTAAGGAGTAGACAACCACCATATATACATATATATATATATATATATATATATATATATATATATATATATATATATATATATATATATATATATATATATATAATTATATATATATATATATATTCTTCTCCCTCTCTATATATTCCTCTCCCTCTCTCTATATTCCTCTCCCTCTCTATATATTCCTCTTCCTCTCTCTATATTCCTCTCCCTCTCTCTATATTCCTCTCCCTCTCTCTATATTGCTCTCCCTCTCTATATATTCCTCTCCCTCTCTATATTCCTCTCTCTCTATATATATTCTTCTCCCTCTCTCTGTGTCTATCTATCTATCTATCTATCTATCTATCTATCTATCTATCTATCTATTTATTTATTTGTTTACTTGTCTGTCTGTCTGTGTGTCTATCAATCTATCCTTCTGCAATGACTTGTCGCCCTTCTCTCAGTTTATCCACTCATATCTCTGGGTTTTCCCTTGTTCTTGATCGATAAATTTTCTTTTTATTTCTCTCATTTCTGTCTTTGCAGCAATTTCATACTTTCCATCACGAACCCACTTTCTCTCAACCATCTCTCAGTCTGCTTGCTTGTTTGTCCGTGTGTCTGTCAGTCTGTATATTTATATATATATAGAGGTAATACTTGACAATTGTAAGCACCTGTATATGCCAGCTCGTGGTTGAGGTGAAAGAATAAATTTTAAATCCAAAAAATAACAGCAAAAATACAAAGGATTCTGCGGTACACGTGTTTCAAGCTTTATATCAGTGTATAATTTACAATACAAAGCTATCTTCAGCCGCAAAAGTATTTCTCTCCCAGGAAATTATATCACATCGGTGTTAAAGGAGGAAGAAAGGTGTGATATAAGAGGTGAAGATCCTTTCGGTATTTTGTATAGTACTATACCTCGTATAATTCTCCATTTACACAATTACACATAATTACACGTAATTATGTGTAGATGGAGAATTATACGAGGTATAGTACTATACAAAATACCGAAAGGATCTTCACCTCTTATATCACACCTTTCTTCCTCCTTTAACGCCGATGTGATGTAATTTCCTGGGAGAGAAATACTTTTGCGGCTGAAGATAGCTTTGTATTGTAAATTGTACACTGATATAAAGCTTGAAACACGTGTACCGCAGAATCCTTTGCATTTTTGCTGTTATTTTTTGGATTTACAATTTATATATATATATATATATATATATATATATATATATATATATATATATATATATATATATATGCGTGCGTGTGTGTTTATATGTGTATATATATATATATATATATATATATATATGCGTGCGTGTGTGTGTGTATATATATATATATATATTTATATATATTTATATAAAGGGCATTATTAAAGAAAAATAATAACGCCACACAATTAAGTTTATTTAAAAGAAAGTTGGTCTTCTTCTGTTTGTTGTTTTTCCTCGCATTAGGTACTAAATGTGGTTATGTTGAGAAGTCCACTGTGTGGCGTTATTATTTTTCGGTAATAATGCCCTTTATATAAATATAAACGAATAATTATATTCTTGGGAATAGACATTTCCCTTATGAATTTTTTTACACACTGGCTTCTTGATAAAATTCTTGTAAAAAAGTTTTATCCTTTTTTGAATTTATTTATATTTATATATATATAGCGAGAAAGAGAGAAAGAGAGATAGAGAGAAAGGGAGAGAGAGTTGGAGACAAAGAAATAGAGAGAGAAAGTGTTTTAAATATATTTATATATATATATGCAAATATATCTCTCTCTTTCTTTCTCCCTTTTTTCTGTTTATACATATGGGTATGTGTATGTGTGTGTCTCGTGCCCTGTTTCTTTCCCACCGATTAACTCACATATGTACACCTACATCTTATTATCCATCCATCCATCGATCCATCCATCTGTCCGTCTGTCCGTCCGTCCGTCAGTCTGTCTGTCTATCTATCTATCTATCTATCTATCTATCTTTATCTATCTATCTATCTATCTATCTATCTATCTATCTATCTATCTATCTATCTATCTATCTATCTATCTCTATGGACGGACGGTAGACGTGTCGGCTCCGTAAGTTTTGCCTTTTTCATGTTTTAAAAAGTTTGTTTGTAAAATTTATTTTATATACAAAGTTGTATAACAACTTGTAGACTCTCTGGTACAAGTTTTTTTGCGACGGAAATCTGCCCTGTGTGGCACATTTCCAGGATATAAAAACCAATTTCGGCTTTCTAGCCATTTTTTTTTGAGACGATGGCGTCTTGTAGCCATGAAAATTTTTGTGAAACGAACGCTGCAGTCTGCAGTGTTTCGTTCGAAAAAGAATTTCCTAGTCTTCCTTCCTCACAGTTAAAGGAGAGAATGGAGAAAAAGAAAGACTCTGCTGCTACAGCAGTCTTGCCTGCCAACGTAACCAGTGACAACAACAACAACAACAACAACACCAGCAGCAGCAGCAGCAGCAGCAGCAACAACAAGGACACAAATGTCCTTGCTAACAAAACCACTGTCCTCACCACTGATACCACCACTACCGCCACCACCACCACAACGAACTTTGCCGAGGCTTTGAAGCCTAGGAAAAGAATTTTGAATATATCGAAAGAGAAATTACTTGCATGCAAAAGCATGCTAAGTAAAAAGGACGTTACTGTCCATCTTCAAACGCCCGTGGACTTTAAGATAAACATCGATATAAAAAACTATCATCTACAGAACCATTAATTTAAAGACAAAGACAGTGGAAAAATTCACCCAAGAAAATGTTGAGAGATGCTTAAAGCCGATTTGGTCTTACAAGACTTACATAACGAGAGGTTTGAAATTCGGAACTATAGAAGTAAGACTAGACAGCGAGCAGCGAGCGAAGGAACTCTCCACTAAGTCATTACAGCATGAGAACCTGCTCATGATCCCTACGTACCTTGGTCGTAGGGTTACGAAAATAAAAATTTCGAATGTGCCTCCTGAAATTGAGGAAGAATGGCTAGTATCTGCCATATGTCTAGGCATAGAGGAGGAGATAAACATACTAGAAGCATCTGCCGTTTGCAATCAAAACTGGATTGGCCAGGAATTTCAACTCCTGGCACAAATTGATCCAGAAAACTGGGAAAAAATTCCACATAGAATCCAATTAACTGAGGATTCAATTTTTCATGTTTTCGTCGAAGGCAGAAGGCCAGTTTGCTACGTTTGTAGTAGCAAAACTCACCTTCAAAAAACATGCCCAGTAGCCCAGAAAAAAAGGCAACAACAACGGCAACAATACAAAGAAAAACAACAACAACAACAACAACAACAACAACAACAACCACAAGAAAAGCACAAGAAAAAAACAGCATTACTGCCTACACCGCCATATGCACAACTGGTCAAGCAGTTGTACAACGAAATGGAAAAACGCCAGCAGCCAGCAACACAGCCGAACCAAACAAAAACACCACCAGTACCACCAAGAACAGAATCAGCACCATTACCACCACCAACACCAACAACAACAACCCCACAAGAATGGAACACGAAAAATACTCCCACCCCACCCCCAAAAACCAAAGCACCACATCCCAACTGTCACGAAACAGCACCAACACCACCAACAACAAAATCAACCCACACAAAAATAGACCCCAACACCCTTCCCCTCCCACCCTCCGATTCCTCCGACATGTCAGATGAAGATGACACAGAGGCTTGGCAAGTGGCCACGGGAGGAAGAAGAAAAAGGGGGGAAAAAGGACGGAAAAACAAACAAACAAAGCGGGGAGGTTTACCAGCCCCGAAACCAACACATCCACAGAAAACAAAAACACCAACACAAACACACCAACACAGAACCCCGCAACAAGTTTGACAGCGATAAACACAAACAATCTAGACCTAATGAAATTCATTAGGTCAAACACTAACATAACAGATAATGACACGAAAACAAGCAATCACCCACGCACAACACCACCACAACACATCAAAATCATACATGTAACACGGAGCACATACAATACACTGAAATCTCTCTACCCGGATACAGTAGGGAGATTCCAAAAATATTCATTAAAAAAAACTATACAAAAACCTTCTGAGAGAAGGTTGTGAGGCCAAGAGCCAAGAACTTTCGGACAGTAAGTAACTCTCTCTCTTTCTCCTTTCGTGTGTAAAACACAAATTTTGATAGAATCATGGTGAAGATTGGCTGTGTAAATGTGCGTGGCTTGGGGTCGCCTTGGAAACAAGGGTACCTTTTAAATGACATTAAGTCACACAATTTGGATATCATAGCCATTAGTGAGACCAGACTCCATGAACCGCGGGCCCTAAAGTCCATGTTTGGCGGACAGTTTAACATTTATTTTTCTCCCTGTCTGCCGAGGATGGGCGGTAGTGGCACGGCGGTTCTTTTTCGCAAGAGTCTGGATCTCCAAGTAAAGACGATATTTACGGACCCGGAGGGTAGACTGGTTGTCCTAGATGTGGACGGCAGCGATGGAGGCGCTTTTCGGTTGCTGGCAGTTTATGTGCCTCCTTTAACAGGTCGGTCAGACTTCTTTCGACGTCTAGAAGTATTCCTGGGAACGTCTCGTCCCTTACTTTTAGTGGGGGATTGGAATGCTACCTTGGACACGCATCTAGACTACGTGGGGACTGACAAAACTAGAAGGGGATGCAAAGGCCTCATAGACCTGCTCAGACGCTTCCAGTTGTCTGACAGGTACCGACTCGACCACCCAAATGTGCCAACGTGGACTTGGAGCAACCGCATTGGGTCGTCGAGATCGTATCTAGATAGGATAGTGTGTAGGACAAGAGATAGAGATAGTTTAGGATGTCCACAGTTCCACATAGTCAGCTACACGGATCACAAACTTGTGACGTGTACGCTAGACTTAGATAAGGCACATAGGCAGGGTCCCGGTTACTGGAAACTAAACGCGTCTTTCCCGTCGAGACAGGTTTTCAGAGACAGGATTAGCACGTTAGTAAAGAGGGCTTTGACGGGAGCCATCGTCAACAACAAATGGTGGTTTGCCCTCAAGAGAGCAGTAAGGGCGGAAGCAATAAGGTATAGCAGGGCACTAGCTGTAGAGAGGAACAGAGTAGAGGGGGAGCTAGTGATAAAGTTAGAAGAGGCATTGCGAAGTGGCATCGCATCCGACGTTTTAGCGGCGAGGTTGGCCCTCGACCAACACTTCAATGCTAAACACGAAGGGTGTGCTGTCAGGGCAAGGATGCGTGCTCTGAGGAATGAAGGTGTTGGAGCCGCACGAGAAGCCCGGGTGGCGGAGGCGCAGCGGGGTAACAGAGCCACCATCCGGTCTCTGGTAGACGAACAGGGGCGCGAATTGCTCGAGCCGAGCAAGATGTGCGAGGCGTTTCAGCGGCATTTTGCCCGACTGTTCAGGAGGAGTGGCGAGCGAGAAGGCAGGGTGGACTTTAGTGCCTACCTGCACAGCTTGCCACGACTCTCGGCAAGAGAGGCGGAGTGCTGCGAAGGGGTCCTCACGGCGGAGGAGGTGAGGGACGCGATGGCGGGTTGCTCGACGGACAAATCTCCGGGTTTGGATGGTCTGCCCTACGAGCTTTACAACTGTATGCCAGACTTGTTTGGAGACGTCTTGGCGGCCGTGTACTGCAACTGGCAGCAGAACGGGAGCATTCCCGGTTTTGTGAGCCGAGGAGCGGTTACGCTGCTGAAGAAAGATCCAAACAAGGGGGACGCCATAGATAACTTTAGGCCCATCACTCTGCTCAATGCAGACATGAAAATTTGGGCCAAGGTGTTAGCCAAGCGGTTGGCGCTTGTCACCGAGAAACTGGTCGGCACGGAGCAGACGTGCGCCGTGCCGGGCCGGAGCATCCATGACAACCTCCATCTGATGCGCTACATCATAGAGAGGGTAGTTAAGGAACCTGGCATGTGTGGGGCCCTGATCAATTTGGATCAATCCAAAGCTTTCGATAGGGTAGACCATCGATACTTGGAGGCCGTCCTCGAAGCGGCCGGCTTCGGTCCCGTTTTCCGCGGCTGGATGGCTGCCTTGTACACAGGCATCCGTTCGGTTGTTCTCGTCAATGGACGTCTATCGGGACCCTTCGACATTGCACGTTCGGTTCGTCAGGGATGCCCCCTGTCGCCGCTCCTGTACGTATTGACTCTCGAGCCACTACTGCGGAAGCTGGCGACGCTGAGGGGCATCCCGCGAGAACTGGGGTGCGGGACGAGCGTGTCGGCATACGCGGACGACGTCACCATCATAGCGTCTAGCCACGAGCACATCGAGCTTGTCGGCGAGACGCTGAAAGACTACGAAGCGGTGACGGGAGCGAAAATCAACCGGGATAAGTCGGTGGGTTTGCTGCTCGGCACCTGGAGAAGCAAGCCCATACCGTCCGGCAGCGCCTCAGTAGTGGGACGCTGGACGGACGGTTCGGTCAAGTTGCTCGGAGTCTGGTTCGGTCCGGACCTGCAAACGGAGAAGAACTGGGACGAGATAACGAGTAGGGTGGCCACTCTCTGCCGGCAATGGTCCGAGAGGAAGCTGTCCCTAAAAGGTCGGGCGGAGGTGGCGAACGCGTACGTCGCGTCCGTCATCGAATACCGCCTGACCGTCGTGCCTTGTCCCGATCGCGCCATCACCGAAATGGAGCGCATCCTCTTCCGCTTTTTGTGGAAAGGAAGCGTTCCGATGGTGAGGCGATCCGTTTGTTGCCAACACCCGTTGAAAGGAGGGCTGGGCATGCCGTGGTTGATGATGCGCAGACATGCGCTGAGACTGCGACATCTCCGGCTCTACGTAGACGACGGTGAGCAGGTGTGGCCGCCTTTTGTGCGACGCGCTTTCCCGCAGCTCGTCTCCATGACCGAGCTGCAGTCGTGGATCAAAAAGAGGCCGAGGAATGGCGAATGGCACCGTGAGTGTCGCGTTGCTCTGCAACAACTTTGCCGTCCCGGGTCGACCTTGAGCGGCTGCATCACAACGAAGTCATTCTATAGGGGATTAGTGGAGGGCAGGTACGACGACGATCTCGGGGCGAAACTGGGCGTCGACGAGGAATACCTGACCCGCCTGTTCAGGACGACTTTCGGGCCGGGACCTATGGGCAACTTCCAGAGATCCCTGGCCTGGCAGTGTTACCGAGAGGCGCTACCCGTTCGGGATAAGCTCTATAGACACGGCTCGCGAAATGCGGGGCCGACCTACCCGAGATGCGGTCAGAGCGATGAAACCGTTCTGCACGCACTCGTGCGGCGTCCAACCATTTCGGAGCTGTGGGTTTATGTCGAACGACTGCTGTCGCGTGTGGGACGAGTCGGTTTATCAACCGAGTCTATCGTCAATATCGCCACGCCTCCTTCCTTTAAACGGGAAGGAAGAGCTGTATTTATCGTACTTGTGGCTATGGCGAAAGAATGCATCTGGTGGACACGTCTGAAAGGATTAGAGACAAATACTTTCCTCTCTGGTCAATCTCTCATCAACTTTTTCAAGTATCACTTGAAAAGGAAGGTGAGAGTAGAGAGGCAAGTGTTGTCTAGCAAATGTTTTGAAAAAAGATGGATACATGTAGCAAGAATGGCACGTATAAATGACGAAGCCACCTTGACCATGATTCTATAAAACGTTTTAAAATTTTGTAAACAGAGAGTTACTTAGGTTTCTTGCTTAAATAAAAGAAATTTTATTTAACAAACTGTGACACTAAAGACCGAGGTTACCGTGGTCTTTTCGTAGGTTTTTCTTTCCACGGATAACCTCCCCATTTATTGGGAATTTTTGTATTATTTCGTATTTTTTGTAAATACCCCAAACGTTTTGCAATGTTCTTTTTTCATCGTTGTCCCCACTTTTGTTTTTTTTCTGCTTTGTTTTCGACCCCCTCGAAAAGAAAAACTCTACATTTGTATTTTGTCCCCTCTGTGTTGAGCCTTGTGTGGCTAATAAAGAAACCTATCTATCTATCTATCTATCTGTCTGTCTGTCTCTCTGTCTCTGTCTCTGTCTGTATGTCTGTCTCTTTCTCTCTCTCTCTCTTTCTCTCTCTGTCTCTCTCTCTCTTTCTCTCCCTCTCTGTCTCTCTCTCTGTCTCTCTCTCTCTTTATCCCCCCTCTCTCTCTCTCTGTCTCTCTCTCTTTCTCCCTCCCCCTCTCTCTGTCTCTGTCTCTCTCTGTCTGTCTGTCTGTCTGTCTGTCTGTCTGTCTGTCTGTCTGTCTGTCTGTCTGTCTGTCTCTCTCTCTCTCTCTCTCTCTCTCTCTCTCTCTCTCTATCAACCTAAATACCCATTAGTCTTTGTCTCACTCAACCCGTGTCTTTACATTTATTATTCTATAGTTTTTCTGCGTCAGTTCGCTTACTTTTGTTATTATTCTTGTTTACGTCATTATCTACGACACACCTTTCTCTGTAATCCATTTATCTTCTATAATCTGACTTTATAACTCTTTAGCCTTTTCTCAATCCCTTACTATAAATATTTATGTATTCGAAATTATGTCGGTGCTTAACTTACATTACACATCTGCGTTTATCCATCCACCCATCTATCCATCCATCCATCCATCCATTTATTTATCTATCTGTTTGTCTGTCTATCCATCCATTTATTTATGTGCATAGGGGATGTGTGTATATGTGTTAGTGAGTATATGCAAATATTACTCTTTCACTGTATCGAACAGACTACAGATAGGTATATTTTTTTTCACCTGGGTGAGCAGGTCAACATTACCGCTGGGGTGGAGACGAGGGGAAATAACGTGTAATATAAATGTTTTGCTCAAAACACACACCACCCCGAAAACCTGACCCTGCGATCGTCAGTGCACCACCCTAACTAAAAGGCCAAAGTCCTCTACACACGCTTAATGTATACATATACACACGCGCACACGCACTCGCATACGCACACACACACACACGCTCACACATACATATAAGTTTCACTTTGAATATTGCGTAAACTGTTGTTGGAAGAAGAGTTTGTGCAGTAACGGATCATTAAAGAAGCATTCAAGTATTTGTTTGTCTTATTTGAATTAGATACCTATATATGCATGTGCATATGTGTGTGTGTGTGTGTGTGTGTGTGTGTGTGCATAAATATTTTATAATTATATACATAATTATGACAGGGGCTTGGCTTGCGCCTCACCACGCACTGAAAAATAGACGTCAAAAGACACTATTGCTTGTATAAATTCACCGAGAAAAATACACTACATATAGGCTAGTAGAAGAAAGAAAATGAATTTATATATATATATATATATATATATATATATATATATACGTATATATATTGTTGTATTTGGGGATGGTCATGTTGCCAGTTTAGCCAATAATATATATATATATATATATATATATATATATATATATATATATATATATATATATAAAAATAATATGAACAGATAGACGATGCGAAGATGGACAGGAAGAACAATCAAAAGACGGATGGGAAAAAACAAGGACAGGTCCTTCAGAGCCTCCTCTTATCAGTTAAGTTACCAAATTATCCTTACAGGCATATTCAAGAAGAAGAAGAAGAAACTGGAAGAAAACGACAAAAGTCAGTTGGAAGTGCACAGTGAACAGATTGGATTAACTTACAGTGAAAGTTTTAGATGGAAAAACTGGAGAGGAGATGATGTTTCGAGCAAGGCTCCTCGTCGGCGGGAATGAAAATGTCCAAGGGAAGAGAAACAGAAGAAGGAGCAAATAGTCCGGAGGAAAGCGCGAGTGTCGGTACATGCCAAAAAAATAACTGACCGGAAATTGGATGTGGATAGAGAATGTTGTTTTTGAAGAATTGAGAGTGCAAAAACGGTCAGTGTGTGTATGCCTGATATTTGTGTATATGTGTATGTTTTTGTATGTGTAAGTGTGTGTGCGTTTGTATGTACGAGTTGCAAGTAATGTGGATAGTAGTATATGTGCACTTGCGTATTTATGTAGGCAATGTGTATGTGTGATGGTGGAACTAACAGATTGGTTGCAGAAGAATGTAGCAATAGTAGTATGTGGGATCGAGAGGCCGGGCAATGTGTATTGTATCTGTGTGTGCGTATGTGAGTGTATGTATGTGTATGTGTGCGTGTGTGTGTTGGTGTGTGTATGTATGCATGTGTGTGCGTGTGTGCGTGTGTGTGCATCACTATGTCTGTATGTATGTTTGTGTGTTTATATTTGAGTGTGTACATGTATACGCGTGTCTGGGGAGTAAGTGTAAACTATGTATGTAAGTGTGTTGAAGCGTGTGGAAATGTGTGGAAGTCTGTGGAAGATAAGTGGAGAGAGAAAAGGAGGGGGAAAGAACAGTAAAGGAGGATGAGATCGGTGAGACAAGTGGAAGCTGGAAGCCCTCCCAAACAAACACTCGTCCAGGTGTGAAAATTCTAGCATCCTCTGAATATGAATGTCTGTTACACGTTGAACGATATCATGAGTTTATTTTCCCTTCGGCACTTCTGTTTTGGTGTGATGACCATCTACAGTGAGTAACGCGGCCAATTTTGGTCATTTAGCACAAATCATGTTTATCTTCATGAATTTTGTATGTCTTTTGTGAATATGCAAACCATATTTATTTCGAAGATGCTTTCGGTGTCAACTTCGTCTCATCCATCGCTGACTGAGACAAAATCTTGGCATTCATGTTGCCAGTATGTAATTGCTGAAAGGTGGAGTTCTGGCAGAATCGTTAGCACGCCGGGCAAAATGCTTGGCGGGGTTTCATCCGCCTTTACGTTCTGAGTTCAAAATCCACTGAGCTCCGCTTTGCCTTTGATCCACTTTCTCGGGGACGAAATTTGCTTCAGGGGTAAAAATCCAAATCCATAACGTATTACAAACAAGGTCTTATTGTTGTTGTTTTTTTAAAATTTGGTTTTATACTTTGTTCTTCGAGAAGAAACCTAACTTCAGCATACTTTTTACAGATAACTTTTTATGCACTGTTTCCTAAACCTGAGAAAAATAAGTAGAGGTGCAAATTTTGATTTTCCACACCCCAAAAATTTTAGGGGGTGCAGTTGCACCCCCTGCACCTCCTGTTCTCGGGCCCATACTTTCATCCCTTTCGGGATCGATGAAATAAGTACCAGTTGAATACTGGGGTCGATGTAATGACTTACCCTCTCTTCGCAAAATTTCTGGCTTTGCGTCATAATTTGAAACCTATATATGAGTGAAATTGCTGCTGTATAATGTTTTGATTTTTCTTTTCTGATCTTTTGAATGAGAAAAGCAAGACAAAGGATAGCTTGTACACTCGACACATTAATGTTTTGCATTCAACGCTTTCAAAGCTCTTACACATTATTGTAAATATTTAATCGATATAAGAAAGCTATCCGATGAAAAACAAAAAGATACCGAAAATCTACTAATGGAAATTGAAATCAGAAAATGCAGGAAGAATGTTAACCTGATTGTATTGTATATTCAATTTCGGTTCCCTAGAGATAATTATTTTTCTATTATTCATATTTTCATTTTATTTTTCTTATTATTTCCGGGCAACTTTATCGCCTAACACGTCTCGGACTTCAACATTTCTACACTCAGAGAGTGAAACCGTGAAATAAACAAATCCATGAAACAAAGAAATATATATATATATATACATGACACACGTGTATATATAAATTCAACTTCATGAACACATTTTGTATATATACACACGTACACGGAAACTCAAATACACGCATAAAAAGTACTCGTAGAAATATTAGGTAGGCGCATGTGAACAATACACAATCATAAAAATTTATCGAAGTTAATACCGACATCTGGGTCTCTTTAAAAGCTGAATATTACTTTTACACAACTTCTTTAAGATCGCTTTTTCTTTTTCTCTCTCACTCTCACTTTTTCCTCGATAGTAATATATATTAATAAGTTTAGCCACAAATACACACACAAATACACACACATACACGCACACACACACATACACACAAATACACACACACACACACACACACACACACACATATAGGTACTCACTCCCTATCAGTCCCAGTTTCTCTCTCCCATCACTTTCTCTTTCGGTATATCTATTTATATATCTACCTATCTATTTATTTCTCTCTCTCTCTCTCTATGTATGTGTGATATATATATATATATATATATATATATATATATATATATATAGTGAAGTGTATTGCCACTTAAGTGTAGCTGACCCCTAGGGGTGGATGTTACTGTTGCTTTAGCCCCAGGAGGACATCTCCTCCAGCTGGCTTATCGACACACTACTGTGTCCTGTTTGTTTTGCCAAGGGAAGTTATACCTCTCATCGAAGGTCGGTAGCTATCGGACGCTGACGAAGGGAAATAACCCTGAAACCCGGGTCTGTTCGTGCTACGATCAAGATGAGAGGGATAACTTCCCTTGGCAAAACAAACAGGACACAGTAGTGTGTCGATAAGCCAGCTAGATGAGATGTCCTCCTGGGGCTGAAGCAACAGTAACATCCACCCCTAGGGGTCAGCCACACTTAAGTGGCAATACACTTCACTTTATCGTGCAGTTACTGTTAATACGTCACAGGTGCCAAGCTGTATCGGCCCTTGCCTTTCCTTTGGATAACACTGGTGGCATGGAGAGGGGAAGCCGGTATACATAGGCAACTGCTGGTCTCCCATAAAAAACAGCCTTGCCCGGACTTAGGTAACTTTCTAGGTGCAATCCCATGGTCAGTCATGAGCGAAGGGCGTCTCAACATTATATAGATGATAGATCGCTGACCACTACATTTATATATTTTTTCTCCTTGTTTTTCTCCTTATTTCTTTTTGTGTTCCTTTCAGTTGAAGAGCGTAGCTCGAAACGTTAAAGACTTTCTGTATTCCCGAGCGTTAATCTAATACATCTTTTTGTTGTTTACACCACCTGTACTCGTCTGTTGTTGTTTTTTTCGTAATTTCTCCCATATATATATATATATATATATATATATATATATATATATATATATATACACATATACACACACACATGAATATATATACATGTATACTTACATACGCCCGCACGCACACATACATATACATGCACGCATACACGCATATATTATATATGTACATAGACATACATTGGTACATATATATTTGTAAATACGTAAATGTACATACTTATGTTTATGTATATATATACTTATATATATATATATATGTGTATATATATATATATATATATATATATATATATATATATATATATATATATATATGTATATATATATATATATATATATATATATATATATAAACACACACATATGCATATATTGCTATATGTATATCTACGTTTAAGTATGTATGTTTGTGCGTGTATAAATGTATATTTTTCATCGATGTAAGTATAAATGTCTCATCTATTTTTTAATTATTATAAATCTTCCACTGATGAGGGAGCCGGTTTCCAACAAAGATACAAGGTCATTATTATTATTACTATTATTATTATTATTATTATTATTATTATTATTATTATTATTATTATTATTATTAGTAGTAGTAGTAGTAGTAGTAGTAGTAGTAGTAGTCCTTCGTAACATAGTGTAGGTAAAAATGCACCGGTGTCTTTTAGTCATCTGTCAAGTCACAACAAGGACATCACACAGATAATACTTTCCTTAAGATGTGCTCTGTGCTCAATAAGGCTGCTTTTTGCAAGACATCAGTCTTGCATGGGATTTCCAGTTGCCGTAAGAAGTCTTAATGGGATTGAGCTTACGATCACTACTGGTATCACTTTTACATTACACTCTCGCATTCAATACAGTCTTACCATTTCCACTTTCAATTCAGAGTACTTCGTGATTTTTCAACCTCTCTACTCACAGCATTCATGTCATTTGGTATGGCTACATCAATGATCTGACAGTATTTGTCTCTCTTACTCAATATGACAGTAACCGGCTGACAGTGTTCGATTACACGATCCGTCTGAAAATCATAGTCCCAGAGTATCGTTACTTTTCCATCTTCCTGCATAACCTTACTTGGTACATGCTCATACCAGTTCTCTGTTGCTTCATATTGGTATTTACAGCATAAGAGCCAATGCAAAGACACACACATTTCATCGTGGCAGCACTTGTATTCTTTTATTTGTGCAAGACTCTCACATCCACTTACCAAGAGGGTCACATTTTCCACACTCTTTCCACAGAGTCTGCATTTCAAGGTAATATTCATGGGGATTTTTTTCTTCTGGATCATTGATCAACTCGGTGAGTCGTCTTTGAATTTCAAGCAATTCATTATCTAGTTGGTTCCTTTCCCCTGCATGTCCACCCACCATAGTATCAGGGTTCACTGTATAACGTTCCTGTTCCTCATCCTTAACAGCCCCTTCATCATTCCCCTGTTCCTCCTGTCTACTCGTTTCCCTGCTTTCAACTCCTACCTCTCTGTTTTCAACTGCGGCCATCCTCTATAGCCCATTCGCAGGGTCTCTCAGACTCTCACTAATTCGAGATATTTTTACTCCAGTTAAGTAAACCTTCCTCCTAATCACTCTCACTTGGTTCTTCTTTAGTTTATTTTCTGACATTGGACACATGTCTTTTTCCATCGAAAATTTCAAAGTATATCGCCCTACTCATCGACTTCTTTCCAGCTTTGTTCTTCAATAAGTGTATCGCACACTTTCTTCATCCACTTCTGTCTGTTTTTGCGCACACCGAGTATGTGATCTGTTGTGACATAACGACCGTCCGAAGCCAGAACACTGGCAGGAAACCTTCACCATGATCGGCTATAGCTCCATTCTCGCCGTTAATTCTTTCATGCAGGGAGCGCAAAAAGATAGTATTAAGTGTTAACTGCAAACGTAAATAGATTGTATACGAAAAGAAAGAATGGTGGCAGAGGACTGATTAGTATAGACCATTGTATAAGCAGTGAAAGGAGAACGCTCGTCGAGTATTTGATAAATAATGACGGAGATCTGGTGTAATATACCGGGTCCCATATTATTATTGATATTTTTAAATGCTATAGGTAGAACGATGGTGAAATGATAACCACTGTGGTTATGGAGGCGACTCAAAGCAAGCACGTTATTCATATATATGTGTGTATGTACATACATGTGCACGTGTATATACAAATAAAGAGAGGAAGAGAGTGATGGGATCTCACTAACAACTCTCGTGGGAACCCCACGAACGACTCATGAAATCATGATGCAACACAGTTATTATTATCATCATCATCATCATCATCATCACCACCACCACCACCACCACCACCACCACCACCACCACCTCCACCACCATCATCATCATCATTATTATTAGAGAGCGGCTAGCTGGAAGAATCGTTAGCACACCGGGTGAAATGCTTAACGGTATTTCGTCTGCCGTTACGTTCTCAGTTCAAATTCCGCCGAGGTCGACTTAGCCTTTCATCCTTTCGGGGTCGATAAATTAAGTACCAGTTACGCACTGGGGTTGATGTAATCGACTTAATTTCTTTGTCTGTCCTTGCTTGTCCCCTCTATGTTGTAGCCCCTTGTGGGCAATAAAGAAATAAGAAACCGTATATGAGACATTTTGTTTTGGGTGGTCTACACGATTTGTAATATTATATTTCAGCGAAAGGAGACAAAATACTGTGAATTAAGGTTTCCTGAAAAATTTGTTGTAATATTTGTGATTTTGAAAAATTAAGATATTGTCAAGTTTAGAATGTTCTTAGAATGTGGGTTATATCCAGGAAATAATTTTGTGTTGTTCTGATTGTTTGCGGTTTCTTGGTATTTGGTCATAGTATTTAAGAGTGCTTTTTGTTATTGCCAAAGATCCGTTGATTACAGATACAGTTGTCGTTTTTAGAATGCTACGTTTTTGAGACATCTATTTCAAGATTCTTGTATTTACTTAACAATTCAAATGTTTCCACAGAAATAATGCAGTCTGTGGTGATTGACATCTATCAGCAATTATGTATGTTTGCCAATGTTGTTTCCAGCACAATAAATGGTCTGTTAGGCTCAATGTTTCGATAAGTTTGAATAGTAAAGTCTCAAAGAACGGAGTTACCATCATTTTCTACTACTTTAATAGACTTGTTCCCATCAGTTCTCGTATGTCGAAATAGATAGTATATGATACAGTACCAAAAATGACCAAGACTACCATGGCGTTTAATATATTCAGTTGAGGCTAACCAGAGATGAGGTGATCTATTGTTTCTCTGGATACACTATCAAATTTATATGAAGGATCCGCACTAATTTGAAGACAAACAGAGAAGCAGGCAGATATGTAGACTGAGAGACAGACTAAAAGAGAAATAGTTAAATGAATATAGAAAGATGAATACGTAATAATACATGCATGCATACATACATACATAGACAGACAGACAGGCAAGAAAACAGATGGATAGAAAGATAAACAGATCGATCGATAGTTATATATATATATATATATATATATATATATATATGTATATATATATATATATACAGAGAGAGAGAGAGAGAGAGAGAGAGAGAGAGAAAGAGAAAGAGAAAGAGATATAGGTAGATAGATAGATAGATAGATAGATAGATAGATAGATAGATAGTCACAGTAGCTTGGAATCTGAAATACGTATGAAAAACTGAATTGTCGTATCATAATAAATTTAGCAATGTATTATAAATTTAAGATGGAAAATATCTTACGAGACCAAGAACAAAAAAAAAAAGAAAGAAACCAAAATTATTATTCCAAAATATGATAATAAATGATGTAGAAAAGCTAATATGAATGCCACATTAAAAGTAGGAAGATTAATTTTGGGTGGGAAAAAATAATATTCTTATTCATTAGGCCAAGTGGCATGATATAGCTTACCATCTGTGCATTAATAAACTATCAAAATTTATAGAAAAGAAAAAAAAATAAAGAATCTGTAAGTAGAAATATATTGAGATATACACACATGCATACACATTTATATATACATACATATATACATACATACATATGTATATACACGTGCGTGTTTGTGCGTATGTATGCATATATGCTTGAACATAAAAAAATAAAGGCGAGTGTGTATATATATATGTGTGTGTGTGTACATATGTATGTATGTATGTATGTATGTATGTATTTATGTATGTATGTATGTATGTATGCATGCGTGCATGTATGTATGTACGTTTGTATGTATGTTTATATACTGGAACATATGAGCATACAGGTGTGTATATATTATATATATATATTTGTGTGTATATATATATATATATATATATATATATATATGTATGTCCGTATGTATGTATGCATATATGTATGTATATCCATATGATACAAATATATCCATGCGCACAATACCATATATACATACACACTCAGATGTATACGTGTGTGTTTATATGTTTGATTTGTGTTTATATGTATGATTTGTGTTTATGTCTATACGTATATATATATATATAATATAATATATATATATATATATATATATATATATATATATATATATATATATATATATATATATATATATATATATATATATATGCATATGTATATATATATATAAATATATATATATATATATATATATATATATATATATATATATATATATATATATATATATATACGTATACATACATACATACATACATACATACATTCACGCATATACCACCAAGATTGTGGCAATGTGCAAACGAATGGCCGGATGGATTCTGAGAACCTTTAAAACAAGGACCAGAAAACTATACTGGTTCTATGGAGGACATTTGTCCTCAGCCGTCTGGACTAATGATCTTAACTGTAGTCGCACCACTGTGTCAAATTAACAACAGAACTCAGGACAGTTCAGCGCTGCTACAACAGGAAAATTGCTCCAATTCTAATACTTGAGCTACTAGGAGAGACTGAAAGGGCTACGAGTCTACTCCCTGGAGCGAAGACGGTGAGAGATAAGCATGGAAGATCCTGGAGGAACTGGCATCAAATTTTGGTATCGAGAGCAGAACTGGACGCCACTGCACTATTCCAAAGGTCCCAGCTTTCCCGTCTTGGGTGAGGAAAATGTACTGCAATAAAAGGGCCCACAGCTATTTAACGCCTTGTCAAAACATCTGAAGGGATCTTCATGGAGTAGGAGTACGTTTTCGATAAATAACTTGACCTCCTGCTATCCAAGGTCCCAGATGAACCTTCATCAAAACAAGAAACTCAAAAGAGGGCAACAGTGTCGAACTCCCTCCATAACCAAAAGTCAGTCGCGTAAGAAAAGGTGACTACACTGGCGATGATCCAGTATTGTCATGTATAAAAGAATAAAAGAATATATATATATATATATATATATATATATATATATATATATATATATATATATTCAACGTGGTTGTGTGAAAAGAAGCTTGCTTCCCAACCATGTAGTTCCGAATTCAATCTCCCTGCGTTGCACCTTCGGCAAGTTTCTTCTATTATAACCACGGGCCGACCGAACCTTTGTGAGTAGATTTGGTTGACGAAAACTGAAAGAGGCCCGTCGTATGTATATGTGTGTGTGTTTCTCCTCCCACCATCACTTGACAACCGATACTGGTGTATTTATGATCCGTAACTGAGCGGTTCAGCAAAACAAGCCGATAGAATAAGTACTAGGTTTATAAAGAACAAGTCCAGGGGGCCTATTTCTTCAACTAAAACCGTTTAAGGCGGTGCTCCAGCATGGCCCCAGTCAAATGAATGAAAAGAGTAAAAGATATGTATACATATATGTGCGCGCGCTGTGTGCGTGTGTGTGTGTGTGTGTGTGTGTCTTCTGTTTCCTTAATCGATTATCATCTCAACTAAGATTACAGAACTCCTGAAGTAGATCCCACAGAAATATACCCTAACTGCAGATAACACTAGGTACCCCAAACCATGCCAGTGCTCTACTCAGCACTTCAACACACTAGACATGTACCCATTAGTCCAAAAATTATACACACAGAAGCAGACAAACACACACACACACACACACACACACACACACACACACACACACACACACACTTACGCACATTTGAAAAATTGCTTCGGTATAATAGGACTGCTCTGGTCAGCTGGTAAAAGTGAGTAATCCTTCGACTGACCGGCAACCTGTCTAGGGGGGAAGATATATGCACTACAGAATCCGAAAAACCAGCCTTATTGGAAGGCATTTGGACCTTTTTGAATTAGTGCAGTAACTAACGAATTTTTTGCATTGCATTTCTCGTAA
>NC_142944.1:46181912-46196912 GCF_046866305.1 Octopus bimaculoides | reverse complement strand
ATCAAGATGAAATCTATGATTCAGGAGGATGTCTTCGAAGAGATGTAACTCCATATAAAACATTATATAGAATGGATTTTTAAGCCTGTATTTAGTGACTTTGGCTCTTTATCGACTCCCTTAATCGAGTCTTCAAAAACCATTAACGACGTATTTTTATTGTTATTTTTACAAAAGATAGTAGTAACATCCACAATAACAATGATGATAATGATAAAAATAATAATCATGATAATAATACTAATAATAATGATGATGATGATGATGATAATAATAATAATAACAATAATAATAATAATAATAATAATAACAATAATAATAATAATAATAATAATAATAATAAGAGGATCAGAAGAGAATGTTATCGCAGGGTGAGAGCAATACTGAAGACAGAGCTGAACGCGAGAAACAGGATCGAAGCGATCAATGCTCTAGCCATACCAGTCGTGACTTACAGTTTCAACATCGTTAACTGGTCAATTACTGAAATATGTAATGTTGACAGAAAAATACGAAAACTGTTGACAATGCATAGAATTCACCACCCTAAGGCAGATATAGAACGTCTTTATCTGCCAAGAAAAGAGGGAGGTCGAGGACTACTACAGCTGGCATTATCAATGAAGGTAGCCACAATTGGCCTAGACACCTATATGAAAAACTCTGAGGACTGGATGCTAAAACTTGTCTTAAAATATGAAAGCAAGAAAGCATCTTACTCAGTAACAAAACAGGCAAAGGAATATCTAAGTGAATTCCAATTGCAACAAATTCAAGAATTAGACGAACTAGAAACACCTACAGAAAAAGCTAAGCGCTTGAAAACCCGTGCTAAAATTGCTGCCTTAGCTATTATGACTGAAAAATGGCATGGAAAACCTCTCAATGGCAAATACCCAAAGAGAGCGAATAATGCAGATATTGACAAAGCCCTTACCCACCAATGGTTAATGGCCTCTGGATTGAAATCAGAAACAGAGGGGTTTATCATAGCAGCCCAAGATCAATGCCTACCTACAAAGAACTACCAGGCCAACATATTAAAGAACGGCAGCTCCCCATTATGTCGTATATGCCAACAACAAAATGAGACCATCGATCATGTTGTCTCCATGTGCAGTCTGCTTGCGCCTACAGAGTATCTCAACAGGCATGATAGAGCTGCACAATATATTCACTGGGTAATATGCAAAAACCTGGACTTGCCCCATGATAAAAACTGGTGGGAACACAAACCACCCCCAGTACTTGAAAATGATCACATTGCACTCCTCTGGAACTTCACCATTCAAACTGACAGAAAGATAGACGCAAATAGGCCAGACATCATACTGAAAGACTTCAGACAAAAATCATGCCTCCTCATTGATATGACTGTCCCAATTGATATAAACGTATCTGTCAAGACCTACCAAAAACTGAGCAAATATAAAGATCTTGAAATAGAAATTAGCAAAATGTGGAATCTGAAGACGAAAACAATACCTATTGTCATAGGTGCCCTGGGAATGACAGCGAAACGGGCTGATTACTACCTAGCTCAGATACCAGGAAACCCCAAAATGGCTGAAGTCCAAAAGATAGTGCTCATGGGAACTGCCCATATCTTACGTAAAATACTGTCTATGTGATCTCAAATTTTAAAGCAAACATAATTTTCTTATGGTTTCTTAAACATTCACTTGAACAAAACTGTACAAATCCAAATATATGGTACCCTAGGCATAACACCTACATGAACTTCTAACTTGTTGTCTCTTGAGGTCTCTGGGTGAGACTTGGATCCAACTTGTACAAATGCAAAACAAAAGTCAAACATAAAATAATAATAATAATAATAATAATAATAATAATAATAATAACAACAATAATAATAATAATAATAATAATAATAATAATAATAATAATAATAATAATAATAATAATAATAATAACAACAATAATAATAATAATAGCAACAACAGCAAATTTTGCCCCATATTGTGCCATTATTTTGATTAATTACGGAATCACATCCCAACGAATTACATGTTAATCTTCAGAGGTTTACTTTTCAGAATTAACTCATAAACCAATTCCCTAAGGAGCAATCAATCAACTTTGGTTTAATGAGTTCTGTGTGAACAAATTTTAATTCAAGTCAATCGTTTCTCTTCCTTTTCTTTCTATGGAAGACTCAAATGGTAATATATTCACAATAACATTTCGTTAAAAATAAAAAAAGGAAAAAAATCTTCGTTGTGCGAATATTGTCCAAGTTGCGACGTTGTTGTTTTAAACTGTAACAGTTCTTGTTAATGTTTAGTCCCAAGTCAGCGTTACCTGTGCCGAGTTATAAGCCAAAGGCGTCCCAACATAACCATCTAGTCTTCATGTCTGATTTCGCATATAAAAATTACATCAGTCTATTTTTTTATAAAGCGGTTCTTTAAGAGAGATGTGACGATCCCTAGTTGCTTAATCTACGTAACCAAATGGCTGACAAATGAATTTATATCAACACACTTTTACTTCCCTAAATATTTTCATACTCTCCACCTGGATAGGAGAAACGCTGCGTATTTTATTAACGATGCTTTGACATACCTCCCTTTCTCGCCCTCCCTGCTTTGCATTTAGTTCAATCTCTTCTGGCTTAATTGGGCCATTTATAAGAATTAGTTGTGAAGGCAGCTGGCTTAATGATTAGGAGGTATGGCGCCTGGCTTAGTAATTAGGGGGTAAGGTCGTGAGTTTGATTCACGGCGGTGCATTGTGTCCTTGAGCAAGACACATTATTTCATATTACACCACTCCATTCAGCTGGCAAAAATGAGTTGTACCTGTAATTCAAATGGCCAACCTCATCACATCCTGTGTCACGCTGATCCACCCCGCGAAATATGTTAAGTGTACGTGTGTTTGTAGAGTGCCCAGCCACGTGCATGTTAATTTCACGAGCAGGCCCTTCCATCGTTGTTGTAACTGAGTGACAAGGGGAAGCGGGCAGTGACTGTGATACTCTTTCTGGCATCTCCAAGACTGATAGGGGGAATGTTTGAATTATGCCTTCGACTAGGAGACCAATCACGAATATTTTGAACAGAATAGACTACAACATAGACACCCGAGTACCAGGTAATAAATTTAAACCAGGAGACAGACTAAGTCTAACTCACAGAGACTAGGTCTATCAATTAAGCTGATCTACTTGGGCCAAAATATTTTCGACCAATTCTATATTCTGATCTCGTTTTGCTTTTCCTTGCTGGGAGTATTCACGAAATTATCCACACTTTACATCTTGCTGTTTAGTAACATGTCTTGCATGCATCAAAGGGTTATAGTATCAAATAAATATAAGCATCATAATTAATGAATTCAAGTTTACTTACGGGTATTATACTACGAACCCTAATGAAAATCTGAGAAAAAAAGAATGAAACCTTTCTCATGGCCAACACATTTCGAGTAAGATTAAAGTATTACAAAATAATTTAAAATATTCATTTCGATTTTGATATGCAGTTATCTAGGAAACTGTTACTTCATATATTCACTTTATTTATCTTATTTTCTTATTACGAAAACAATTTCACATCATAAAACTGCAAGAGCTTCTACTGGGTTATTTAACCCCTTAAACATAGTACCGAAATCTTCCTCAATACAGCATTTATAAAAGAAAGAAAGAGAGATATATATATATATATATGCATGTGTGTGCATATGTGTGCGCATGTATGCATGCATGAGTGTATGTGTATATATATATACCTATGTGTTAATAACCGGTGTTGGTTTGCTTTCGAATCCAGTAACTAGCAGTTCGGCAAAAAGAGCTTTATAGAATAGGTAAGGACCTTAAAAAGAATAAATTGAAAACATGAGGGTCTTTCGTTCGATAGAATCTCTGGATGGTACTCCGGCATGGCTGCTGTCCAATGCGCTCAATAAAAAGACTGAAATTTTCCTATCTGTTGCATCAAAATTATCTTGAATCTACAGAACAACAAGTATAATCTTTGGAAAAATAAGGTAATGAAAATGTACGCAATGGGGAAATTTCCTTAGTCACAAACTAAGACTAGTTAAAGCTTGCAATTAATTTAATTGGAAATACTCTGTGTACTTTCTTCATACTTTGACATATAATTCAAAATTCCAATCTCACCTGAAGATATTGTCTTCCATTCAATAGCTGACTATAATAATTTTCATTTATATGATTTTTAAATAGTTTTAAATTACGTTCTTTCGCAAGGAAAAAGAAATCAAAAATAAATATTTTTTGTCTTTTACTTGCTACGATCATTAGACTGCGGCCATGCTGGGGCACTGCCTTGAATTTTAAGTCGAGTGAATCGACCCCAGTAATTGTTTTTTTAAGCCTGGTTCTAATTCCATCTTTCTCTTTTGCCGAACTGCTAAGTTGCGCGAATGCAAACACAGCAACACCATTGTCAAGCGGTGGTGGACGTGGGGGACAAACACAGACAGAAAGAAACATGCACACAAAGACACACACACACACACACACACACATATATATATATATATATATATATATATATATATATATATATATATATATATATATATATATATATATACGATGGGCTTCTTTCAGTTTCCGTCTACCAAGTCCACTCATAAGGCTTTAGTTGGCCCGAGGTTATAGTAGAAGACACTTGACCAAGGCGTCACGCAGTGGGACTGAACCTAGGGCCATGTGATTGGGAAGAAAGCTTCTTACCACATAGCCACGCTGAGAAACTTAATATATTTTCTTTCATTTGATTTCGAATGTGTTTTCTGTATAGTTTTACATTTGAATCGTATCGCATTTGCTCATCCATATATGAGTATTAATGAAGTATGGTATCGTTACTCATATAAAATAGATTCAAAAGAAGGTCTAGGAAAGGAGGATTCTTGCTTTTATCATTTTTTCTTGCAAAGTCGTTAATGGTTTGTGAAATTTTAATGAACACGTGTATTTTACACAGGATGTATGCAAGAAGATATTGTACAATCTTAGATGGCAGAGCATCTAAAAACCTATTAAAGTGACGATGTACAAATGTGGCCAGCGTTTTCTCACGTCTCTATTACAATGTCGTATAAGAAACATTCGATCTTCTCTCTCTATGTTGAGTCTAAAGAAATCATTGCCATTTCTTTCTCCTTCCATTCTCGCTCCTTTGTTTTCCCCCTCTTTCTCTCTCCTTTGTCTCTCCATTTCTTTCTATCTCTCTCTCTCTCTAGCTGTCGATCTATCTATCTGTATATCTGTTTGTCTGTCTGCCTGCTTGTCTATCATTCTCTCTCACTCTTAAACTTTCTCTTTCTCTCTCTTTCTCTCTCTTTCTCTCTCTCTCTCTCTCTCTCTCTCTCTATCTATCTCTCGCTATATATATACATACATATATATATATATATCAATAAAAATAAGAGGGTAAAATTAATTAATTAATCAATTAATTAATTAATAATTAATAATTCTACCAAGTAGTTCGGTACGTTAAAATAACCTTTTTATGTAAAATTATACAAATATTCTATAATTATGTTTATAATTATAGAATATTATATATATATATATATATTAAATTTTAATAAATGGAGTTATACGCATGTGTTAAATGATTTCTTTTATTTCCGACATATGTTTCGAAGATTACAATTGGTTCATTCCAAAGGAATGTGTGATGTTGATAAAGATGTAATCTTCTCTTCAGAGAAATACATAGGAACCAGCTTAACCGTAAGACATTTTAACCGAATATGATAACTGCGTGTGTGTACGTATATCTGATTAATGAGAGACGGACGATGGAAAATACGAGAGTTTTTGTTAGCATCGATCCCTAACGGGGGGGGGGGGATACCCAACAACTGTTTTTTTTTACACGAACTGACAAAGTAAATTGCGGAACTGTTATTTTAACAATTTCTATTTGTTTATCATCCGAAGAGACACATCTACATCGTCGGATGCTCCCGAACCAATTGTTGGGTATCCCACCCGTGAGTGATAGATGTTAGATGAGTCGAAACAGTTGTAGTGATTGATAAAACCCTTGTATCTTCCATCTTCCGTTCCTCATTAACCAAACGAACACTGTGAAAGTGGCCGTGCTTTACCAGTAAGCTACCAGGTTTTAACCACTCGTTTTATTATCTAATATCTAATATCTAATATATGTACAGAAATGTAAACACACACACACACACACGCACACACATACAAACACATATATATATAGATATATATATAGTGAGAATTTACAAAAAAATCAAAAGACGAAGCGGGTATGTAAACAACAAACAGATGCATTAGTTTAACGCTCGGGAAGTGAGAAAGTCTTTTACGTTCGAGCCCACGCTTTTCAACAGAAGAACACAGAAAGAAACAAGGAGAGAAAATAAAAAAGGTGCAGTGGCTAGCGATCAATCATGACAAATCCTGGACAGGGGTGTGTGATAGATAGATAGATAGATAGATAGATAGATAGATAGATAGATAGATAGATAGATAGATAGATAGATAGATAGATATAGATAGATAGATAGATAGATAGATAGATAGATAGATAGATAGATAGATAGATAGATATCAAAACAGTCTGATTAAAATTCGTTAGTTCACCGAGCTTCAAGCCTGATGCTAGTATTCAGGCATCTTGAATTTGAACGAGAGGAAGTGATTGCTATTACTGTAACGTGGGCTGGGACTGGTCGAGGAAGGTCACGCCGTGTTGTAGTTTGTTGTTGGTATATCAGCGAGAGAAATATGTTCCTCTGACAAATTTCAAGCCTCTTACCACCGACAACCCGGATATACCACCTCAGTACCAGCTACTACCCTGTACCGCCTGCACCAAGGTCACCGTCACCCAGCAACTCCTATGATCAGGACCACCATTTATTGATCCCCAGAGCTTGTTATGCGAGTGTACACTCATACATACACGCGCCGTCGAGTACACATGTGCACATGCATGCATGTGCGCGCACACACAAATATATATATACATACATGCATATATATATATATATATATATATATATATACAGATATATAGGGCAGGGAATCGTCAATTAGTAATAAAATTAATAATAAACAGTATGTTGGAGAAGCAGCTCCTGCTAATCCCTGTATATTTATGATTATAAATGGTTTTACCGATAAAGGTTTTTTCATACTGAGCTACTCGGCAAAATTGTTAATTATTAATTTTATTACTAATTGACGATTCCCTGCCCTATATATCTGTATATTTTATTGATGCCTCTAAGTTGGATGGTTAAATCGTAACCCTTCATACGGGACTTTTTTCTATACGGGACTATTTGTGACACACATAGAATAGATTCTTTGAGGTGAGGTGTTTTGAACTCACTAGCCGATAAATTTCTTAGTGTCTGCCTCACGTGGTCTTGATGTCGCATGGTCAAAATTCACATGAGTTATTAGACATTTTCAAATTTATTCGAATATTGAGGCTAAAGATCGGAATAGGGTAACTTCATTCCCTTAACCGTGAAACGTCGTACCCAATTAACTAAAGGCAGGTTTGTTTTTACTCTTCTCTTCTGTTTTTGTTCTGTGTGTGCCATAAATATCGCCATCCGTTAGAGAAAATTTGTAGTTTGGAATCAGTAGTTCTTTGACTGCTATTTCTGAATTCTCAGTATGTTGGAGAAGCAGCTCCTGCTAATCCCTGTATATTTATGATTTTATATATATATATATATATATATATATATATATATATATATATATATATATATATATATATATATATATATATATATATATATATTTATATATATATATATATACATATGTACATACAAATGACTACGCATGATGTATGTGTGCGCGTGCATATACATGCATACATACATATATATATATATATGCACACATATATATGTATGTGTGTACGCACTCGTGCGTGTATGCGTGCACATATTCGTTCATGTATGGCTATGTGTGTGCGGTAGAATGAGTGCATGTGTTCCCATGCACTTATGCGCACGCTCATATAAATACAGACATGCACGCAAAACTATATGAGCACGTTCACACACATATATACAAGTATATGCTTGCAGATACCGACCCTTCCTACACCCCCAACCATGCGACCGATTTCCTCTCCACCACGCGGTCGATTTCGTGTTCCTCTCGCGGTATTTTCCAAGAAACTGTTGTCGCTGATATATCAACGTCAAACTACGACACCGCATGACCTTCCTCGACCAATCGCAACCCGCCTTATGGCAATAACAATCAACTTCTCTCATTCAAATTCAAAATGGCTTAAAATTATCATTGCGCTTGAAACTCAGAGTACCAACGAATTTGAATCAAACTGTTTTGATCCATTCATGAAAACCCCAATAAAAATGTGAGTGTCCTTCTGTGATTTGTCCACAGACTCCTATATATATATATATATATATATATATATATATATATATATATATATATATATATATATATATATATATATATATATATACGTATATACTAACACATCCTACGTCCGTGTATTAGTATCAAGTGACACTATTTAGCGTCGTAAGTTAAGACTGACACAGTTGATTGAACATGTCTAGTGGCTGTACCAAACAATCAATGCTCTGAATGTTTGCTACCGTACAAACGACTCCTGATACTTTTCCTCCCGACGAATTAAACTTGGGGTTCCTTGATTGTAACAAAACTTGTTCACTCAACCGTGTCCGCCTTCATTTTAGGCGCGATGTATACTGTTAGGTCTCATTAACACACGGAAGGTTTAAAACTTAATCACGTGTTCATTTTCTACGAACGCTTGCTAGGAAACATTCGGAGCATTGATTGTTTGGTACTGCCACGTGACATGTTTAGTCAACCGTGGCAGCCTTAACTTACGACACTAAATACTGTTACTTGATACTAACACATGGACATAGGGGGGCCTCCAAAACTGCGTTAGAAATTTTTGTAGATTCCCTGCTACAACGGGCTTCTTTCAGTTTGTGTCAACAAAGTCCACTCACAAGGCTTTGGTCGATGAACTGATCCAGGAACCATATAATTGGGAAGCAAGCTTCTTACCACAGAGCCACGGTATATATATATATATATATATATATATATATATATATATATATATATATAGAGAGAGAGAGAGAGAGAGAGAGAGAGAGAGATAGAAAGATAGATAGATAGATAGATAGGTTTCTTTATTAGCCACACAGGGCTCAACACAGAGGGGACAAAATACAAATGTAGAGTTTTTCTTTTCGAGGGGGTCGAAAACAAAGCAGAAAAAAAACAAAAATGGGGACAACGATGAAAAAAAAAAAAAAAAAAAAAAAAAAACATCGCAAAACGTTTGGGGTATTTACAAAAAATACGAAAAATACAAAAAATTCCCAATAAATGGGGAGGTTATCCGTGGAAAGAAAAACCTACGAAAAGACCACGGTAAACTCGGTCTTTAGCGTCACAGTTTGTTAAATAAAATTTCTCTGTTTACAAAATTTTAAAACGTTTTATAGAATCATGGTCAAGGTGGCTTCGTCATTTATACGTGCCATTCTTGCTACATGTATCCATCTTTTTTCGAAACATTTGCTAGACAACACTTGCCTCTCTACTCTCACCTTCCTTTTGAAGTGATACTTGAAAAAGTTGATGAGAGATTGACCAGAGAGGAAAGTATTTGTCTCTAATCCTTTCAGACGCGTCCACCAGATGCATTCTTTGGCCATAGCCACAAGTACGATAAATACAGCTCTTCCTTCCCGTTTAAAGGAAGGAGGCGGGACGATATTGACGATAGACTCGGTTGATAAACCGACTCGTCCCACACGCGACAGCAGTCGTTCGACATAAGCCCACAGCTCCGAAATGGTTGGACACTGCACGAGTGCGTGCAGAACGGTTTCATCGCTCTGACCGCATCTCGGGCAGGTCGGCCCCACATTTCGCGAGCCGTGTCTATAGAGCTTATCCCGAACGGGTAGCGCCTCTCGGTAACACTGCCAGGCCAGGGATCTCTGGAAGTTGTCCATAGGTCCCGGCCCGAAAGTCGTCCTGAACAGGCGGGTCAGGTATTCCTCGTCGACGCCCAGGTTCGCCCCGAGATCGTCGTCGTACCTGCCCTCCACTAATCCCCTATAGAATGACTTCGTTGTGATGCAGCCGCTCAAGGTCGACCCGGGACGGCAAAGTTGTTGCAGAGCAACGCGACACTCACGGTGCCATTCGCCATTCCTCGGCCTCTTTTTGATCCACGACTGCAGCTCGGTCATGGAGACGAGCTGCGGGAAAGCGCGTCGCACAAACGGCGACCACACCTGCTCACCGTCGTCTACGTAGAGCCGGAGATGTCGCAGTCTCAGCGCATGTCTGCGCATCATCAACCACGGCATGCCCAGCCCTCCTTTCAGCGGGTGTTGGCAACAAACGGATCGCCTCACCATCGGAACGCTTCCTTTCCACAAAAAGCGGAAGAGGATGCGCTCCATTTCGGTGATGGCGCGATCGGGACAAGGCACGACGGTCAGGCGGTATTCGATGACGGACGCGATGTACGCGTTCGCCACCTCCGCCCGACCTTTTAGGGACAGCTTCCTCTCGGACCATTGCCGGCAGAGAGTGGCCACCCTACTCGTTATCTCGTCCCAGTTCTTCTCCGTTTGCAGGTCCGGACCGAACCAGACTCCGAGCAACTTGACCGGACCGTCCGTCCAGCGTCCCACTACTGAGGCGCTGCCGGACGGTATGGGCTTGCTTCTCCAGGTGCCGAGCAGCAAACCCACCGACTTATCCCGGTTGATTTTCGCTCCCGTCACCGCTTCGTAGTCTTTCAGCGTCTCGCCGACAAGCTCGATGTGCTCGTGGCTAGACGCTATGACGGTGACGTCGTCCGCGTATGCCGACACGCTCGTCCCGCACCCCAGTTCTCGCGGGATGCCCCTCAGCGTCGCCAGCTTCCGCAGTAGTGGCTCGAGAGTCAATACGTACAGGAGCGGCGACAGGGGGCATCCCTGACGAACCGAACGTGCAATGTCGAAGGGTCCCGATAGACGTCCATTGACGCGAACAACCGAACGGATGCCTGTGTACAAGGCAGCCATCCAGCCGCGGAAAACGGGACCGAAGCCGGCCGCTTCGAGGACGGCCTCCAAGTATCGATGGTCTACCCTATCGAAAGCTTTCGATTGATCCAAATTGATCAGGGCCCCACCCATGCCAGGTTCCTTAACTACCCTCTCTATGATGTAGCGCATCAGATGGAGGTTGTCATGGATGCTCCGGCCCGGCACGGCGCACGTCTGCTCCGTGCCGACCAGTTTCTCGATGACAAACGCCAACCGCTTGGCTAACACCTTGGCCAAAATTTTCATGTCTGCATTGAGCAGAGTGATGGGCCTAAAGTTATCTATGGCGTCCCCCTTGTTTGGATCTTTCTTCAGCAGCGTTACCGCTCCTCGGCTCACAAAACCGGGAATGCTCCCGTTCTGCTGCCAGTTGCAGTACACGACCGCCAAGACTTCTCCAAACAAGTCTGGCATACAGTTGTAAAGCTCGTAGGGCAGACCATCCAAACCCGGAGATTTGTCCGTCGAGCAACCCGCCATCGCGTCCCTCACCTCCTCCGCCGTGATGACCCCTTCGCAGCACTCCGCCTCTCTTGCCGAGAGTCGTGGCAAGCTGTGCAGGTAGGCACTAAAGTCCACCCTGCCTTCTCGCTCGCCACTCCTCCCGAACAGTCGGGCAAAATGCCGCTGAAACGCCTCGCACATCTTGCTCGGCTCGAGCAATTCGCGCCCCTGTTCGTCTACCAGAGACCGGATGGTGGCTCTGTTACCCCGCTGCGCCTCCGCCACCCGGGCCTCTCGTGCGGCTCCAACACCTTCATTCCTCAGAGCACGCATCCTTGCCCTGACAGCACACCCTTCGTGTTTAGCATTGAAGTGTTGGTCGAGGGCCAACCTCGCCGCTAAAACGTCGGATGCGATGCCACTTCGCAATGCCTCTTCTAACTTTATCACTAGCTCCCCCTCTTCTCTGTTCCTCTCTACAGCTAGTGCCCTGCTATACCTTATTGCTTCCGCCCTCACTGCTCTCTTGAGGGCAAACCACCATTTGTTGTTGACGATGGCTCCCGTCAAAGCCCTCTTTACTAACGTGCTAATCCGGTCTCTGAAAACCTGTCTCGACGGGAAAGACGCGTTTAGTTTCCAGTAACCGGGACCCTGCCTATGTGCCTTATCTAAGTCTAGCGTACACGTCACAAGTTTGTGATCCGTGTAGCTGACTATGTGGAACTGTGGACATCCTAAACTATCTCTATCTCTTGTCCTACACACTATCCTATCTAGATACGATCTCGACGACCCAATGCGGTTGCTCCAAGTCCACGTTGGCACATTTGGGTGGTCGAGTCGGTACCTGTCAGACAACTGGAAGCGTCTGAGCAGGTCTATGAGGCCTTTGCATCCCCTTCTACTTTTGTCACTCCCCACGTAGTCTAGATGCGTGTCCAAGGTAGCATTCCAATCCCCCACTAAAAGTAAGGGACGAGACGTTCCCAGGAATACTTCTAGACGTCGAAAGAAGTCTGACCGACCTGTTAAAGGAGGCACATAAACTGCCAGCAACCGAAAAGCGCCTCCATCGCTGCCGTCCACATCTAGGACAACCAGTCTACCCTCCGGGTCCGTAAATATCGTCTTTACTTGGAGATCCAGACTCTTGCGAAAAAGAACCGCCGTGCCACTACCGCCCATCCTCGTCAGACAGGGAGAAAAATAAATGTTAAACTGTCCGCCAAACATGGACTTTAGGGCCCGCGGTTCATGGAGTCTGGTCTCACTAATGGCTATGATATCCAAATTGTGTGACTTGATGTCATTTAAGAGGTACCCTTGTTTCCAAGGGGACCCTAAGCCACGCACATTCACACAACCAATCTTCACCATGATTCTATTTATACGTGTGCTTTAAAGCACAAAACAAAAGAACAGAGTGTTACTTGCCGTTAGAAAGTTTTGTTTCCTCCTTGGATTTTTCACCAAGGAGGCTATTGTACAATTTCTTGCACAAATATTTCTGGAATCCCCCTACCGAGTTGGGGTAGAGGGATTTTATTGTGTTGTGTAATGCTGGTGTTACATGAATAATTTTAATGTGTTTTGGCGGTGTTGTACGTGGGTGGTTGTTGGTTTTGATATAGTTATTTGTGATGTTTGTTTTAGAGTTGATGTAATTCATCAACTCTGTGTTTGTACTGTCTATTGCTGTTAGCATTGTTTTTTTTATATTACTATTGGTGTTAGTAGTATTTTCGGGAGATGTGAATCTCCCTGCTTTGTTTGTGTTTGCATTTTGTTTTGTTTTCTTCTTACTGCGCTTCCTCTTTCCTTTCGTAGCTATTTTCCACTCCTCCCCACTCTCTTCATCGGATGATGGGAGATCTGAGGAGTCAGAAAGAGGTAACGGCAAATTTTGTGCGTCTGTGTGTGTTTCTGTGAATGTTTGTGTTGCTGTTTTTATTGATGTTGGCTCCTTGTTATTTATGTGTGGTGTATGTGATATGGGGGAGGGAGAGGCAGTCTTGGAATTTTCTTTTTTTTCTTCTGTTTTTGCAGTTTCTGTTGTCTTTTCTGTTGTGGTTATTGCTGATATTTCTGTTGTTGTTTTTTGCGTTGCTGGTGGTGTTGGTAGTAAGGTTTTTCTGTTGGGGGTATTTGGTAGTTGCTTCTGTTGTTGTTGTTGTTGTTGTTGTTGTTGTTGTTTTTGTTTAGCGGCCAGAGGGCAGTCCTTTTTCAGATGTGCTTCGCTGTTGCATAGGTAACAGCGAGGTCGCCTGCCCTCTACCACCACATACAGCTTGTGGTCCTCTGCCAATCTAATGTTTGGAGGAATTTTCTGTGAAGCCTCCTCCGTGATGTGGAGAAGGATTTCCAGATTTTTCCCTCCCCAGTTCTTTTCCTCTCCGACCGTAATCTCCAAAATATTTGCCTCCTCCATTTCCAGGCACACGGCCGATATCAGCCATTGGGTGTCCACCTCCGATGGCACATTTTTTATCATAACTTTGGTCACTCTCTGTCCTAGATAACTCGGTATCATTACCAAGTCATCTGTGCGGAGAGAGAGTGTCGAAAATTGTTTAGCTAAATTTTCATCCAGAAACCTTACTTGCACCGTTCCGAATTTCCTTCCCCAGGTGACATGATTCTGATAAGGCCAAATTTTTCTAAGACAAACTTCAATTTTATCTGTGCTAACATTTTCTACACGTCTGGTTTTTGTGTTTACCAGTTTATAAATGATGCACTTTTTGTTTTTCATTTCTATAATATCTTTTGGGATGTTAATTCTGACATCATCTCCTTCTTTCGTAAGAAGGGATTTTGTGTCTTTTATTTGTTTTTGTGTGAATGTCACTGTTGTTCTTTTTTCCTTTAGAGCATTTGCGAAATTTGTTTTTGTTGTGCTGGCGGACATGTTCTTCTGGATATTTTTGTTTATGTTGGTGTATGTACTGCCTGGTTCAAAGGTGGTGGTAGTGGCAGCAGAGTTTGTTGAACAGGTGATGGTGTCATTGCTGACGGCCGATAACTTTACTTCCTTGTTGTTGCTGTTGTTGTTGTTGTTGTCGTTGTTGCTGTTGTTGTTGTTGTTGTTGTTGTCGTTGGTGGTGATGATGGCGTCAGCAGCAGTGGTGCTTACGTCAGAGACATTTGTGACGGTTTTCACGCATGGTTTTGTAACCTTGGTTACAGTTTTGTTTTTGTTGTTGGTGTTGGTGGTGGTGGTGGTGGTGGTGGTGGTGAGAGGGCTGTTAGTAGCTGTACTCACAGTCTTTGTGACGTTTATAGCAACTGCGTTCGTGTCACTGCATGAGCACGCGCTATTCTGTTCTTTTTTCTCTTCTGGCATCTGAAGCCTCGGGAAATGCTTGTCAAAAGAACAAGACAAGCGTTCCAAAATTATGTTTCTCG
>NC_142944.1:46156912-46174412 GCF_046866305.1 Octopus bimaculoides | reverse complement strand
AGTTCTTCCGTTAGATGTCGCTGCTAAGCTTCCATCCTAGGGGGCTATTACAGGAAGATATGACACATCTTGCCAACAGATGAAGGACGAGAGCTTATTTGAAAATATTGAAAACGGAATCATGCATCAGAATCAAGGAATTTTGTCATTTATGTGAAGTATGTTTAGTTCTTTCATAGTTTATAATATAAGTATATACAGTAAATCTATGTTTGTTTCTTTTATACAAAAGTAATATTCTGCTTGTTTTGTTGCCCAGAATATATCTACAATGAATTTGTTAATTTAATCATATTGTACAGCAAAAAAAAACAAAAAGATCCACTTACAAGCACACAAACTAAATAAACAAAAACAAAAGAAGCAAAAAAAAAAAAACAAGAATGAGAAAGAAAAAAATGGTGGTTGAAAGAGCGGAAACTTTGAAACAGCACTGATGCTTTATTGTCAAGTCTACTTGATATTTTAAGTCTCCCTCGGCCCTTCAATCCTAACGAGCCAAAACTTTATGTTAATGTCATCGTATATTTAAAATGTCTCGGGTTTTATGCCTCTGATTATGCGAGAGGTGAAACGTATGACCATGTTGTAAGAAAACAATATTCCGTTCGTAATAGTTAGTTGAGTGTTTATTTGTGTGTGTGTGAGCGTGTGGGAGGGGGGGGGGTCGTGTTTGTTTGTATGCGTGCGTGTGTGGATTACAACGATCATCCGGTCTAGATTCCACTATAAAACACTATTACATATTTAAGAAGAAATTTCCGGTTACAGACAGGTGTAACTGTGTGGCGAGGAAGCTCACTTTGCAGCCAAGTGGTTTTGGGTTCAGTCCCACAGCACGGCACTTTGGGCTAGTAAGTAATACTATAACCCCGCGTCGACCAATGCCTTGTTAACGAATATGTTAGTCGGAAACCCGCTGTATGTATGTGTATGTGTGTCACACTAATTAACAATCGATTTTGGCGGGTTTATGTCTCCATAAGTTAGCAATTCGACAATAGAGATCATAGAATAACTAAGAGACTTTAAAAAATAAGTACTGAGGTCGAATTGTTCTACTAAACACATCAAGGCTCTGCTCCAGTATGGTTGTAGTTTAATGAACAAAACAAGCAGTAGATAGATAATTATTCCTTATATAACTTCTTTTATTCTTTTAATAAGTATAATTCGTCTCCCAAAGGGTGATTTTTGAACTCCCTGCGGAATGTAGAACATCGCTTGGTGGAGAAAGGACAAGCTCGCGAAAGTCGGTGTATGTATGTCTCTTCTATTTTTTAATTATTATAAATCTTCCACTGAGGCGGGACCCGGTTTCCAACAAAGATACAAGACCCCATCTTTGGGATGTCATTAACACAGACAAATTCACATTTGGAATTTGAGAAAAGTTTTGCATATTTTTACTGTTCCACTCACAGATTGCACTTGTAATGTACGAATCAGCCGTTTATCAGTTTATCTTTCTGAAAATTCCAGTTTATCCAGATTCTTCTTTAAGCATTTACTAACGAAAACCTAGCGCTCCAATTATTATTGGTATGAATATGAATTCATAGACTGGATATAGAAGCTGAAGGTTTGGAAGCAGTTGTCCATAGATACCCTCTTTTTCTTTGATTTTTTAAAGAGATATTTATATCTGCAGACCTCTATGATGGTAATACCTTTGTATGTATGTATGTATGTATGTATGTATGTACGCTTATGTATGTATATGTGTATGTATGTGTATGTATCTATGTGTATATATATGTGTGTATGTATCTATGTATGTATTTTTATCTATGCATGATTTTGAATCTGTGAATGTATGTGTTTATGTATGTGTGTGTGTGTGTGTGTGTGTGTGTGTGTGTGTGTGTGTATGTGTGTGTTAGTATATATGCATTATAGTATATATGTAATGTATGTCCGTATGTATGTTTGCACGCGTGCATACATGTTTACATGCATGAATGCCTATATGTTCTCTTTCTCTTTTTTTTAATTCAGATTAAATTTTGACCGGTAGCCATGTCGTGAAGGAAAGTATCGTAGTTTATCCGTCATCCTTTTAAATCTTAATTGGATCTTGCAGAATTTTATAATCCCAGATATCGGGACCATTAGTAATGTGATAATGTAGGAAAGCATTTTATTTTACAGGCTGATACCTGTAAATCTTGAGGAGGTCTTACAGATTTTTAAAGTCCCAAATATCAACATCATTTGTAGTGTCTTAATCAAAGACTTGCGTTCTCTCCCCAAGATCCCAAGTTCAGTCATACTTTGCTCCAAACGACGGTGTATGTATGGATGGATGTATGTATGTATGTATGTATGTATGTATGTATGTATGTGTGTGTGTGTGTGTGTATGTATGTATGTATGTATGCATGTATGTATGCATATATGCATGTATGTATGTAATTATGTATGTATGTATGTATGTGTGTATGTTTGCATGTGTGTATGTTTGTATGTATGTATGTATGTATGCATGCATGTAAGTATGTATGTATGTATGTTTGTGTGTGTGTGTTGCTCCAAACGACGGTGTATGTATGGATGTATGTATGTATGTATGTATGTAAGTATGTATGTATGTTTGTTTGTGTGTGTGTGTGTGTATGTATGTATGTATGTATGCATGTTTGTATGCATATATGGATGTATGTATGTATGTAATTATGTATGTATGTATGTGTGTATGTTTGTATGTAATTATGTATGTATGTATGTGTGTATGTTTGTATGTGTGTATGTTTGTATGTATGTATGTATGCTTGTATGTATGTATGTATGTATGTATGTTTGTGTGTGTATGTGTGTGTGTATGTATGTATGCATGTATGTATGTATGTATGTATATATGTATGCATGTATGTATATTTGTGTGTGTGTATGTGTGTATGTATGTATGTATGTATGTATGTATGTATGTATGTATGTATGTATGTATGTATGCATGAGAGCCTTCCATTCTAAAGGTGTTTGTGTGAGATTCGGTAATGATTTAACTGCTACACTTTTAGCTACCCAAGAACCTGTGTAGATTCTGGCCTCATTGAATGAAGTTTTGATTAGCTACAGCTCTAAATGTTGTTGTTATCGTTGTTAAGCTTCTAATCCGGCAAACCTATGATCAAAAACTGATTTGTTTATATAATTGTTATGTCTCAAGCTATTGCTATCTAGCACCTTCGGATGATCTCTACTCAACCGCTTCACAACTGCTTCTCGACTGCTACTCAACACTCTTACCACGGCCAGACTACCTCTATTTATATGTCTTGAGAGTTCCTACTCCTTCGCTTGGGGGAGACGACACAACAATATTACATGTAATCACTTTGTTCATGCCCTGATTTCTGCAGCGTTGCATATTTGGCGCGTACCTTCTTACATAATCTCGGATCAACACAAGATTTGTAAAATTGAATAGATGAAAACTATGAGGAAGCCAAAACGGTTGACTGCATATGCACCTCTTCGTTGGTAGTACCTTTAAGTAGTCACTTTGTTTAACACCACATTCTTATTCTTGATATACTTAGAAGATTAAACTCTATTGCAAGCATTCGAACTAAGTTCTCTGTTACATTTAACCCGGCCTCAGAGAGCCTTGTACACAAGAACAGGAGGGTACGCTGTCTTTTTTTACTAATACACACACACACACACACACAAATACTGAAAATCTATTATTCATTGGAGGTGAACGGAAATATTAATAAAATTTAAAGCCCCATGAGACTCTACCAATTTTTCCAGTCGTTGTCAACCTTTCTGGGCCCCCTTTTATGTATCGAGATATAAATAGAATGAATGGTGAAGTTGACCATTACCACAATTGAACTCGGGTTGCTAATTAGGTTGTAGGATTGACTCTAACCCCACTTCACTACATATAAGGGTTTTGGGATTAGGTTTTGGTCAAGAAGTAACTAATATTGGCATCGCATTTAAAGTTTCACCCAATTTTCTTTCATTAATATACTCATGTATTAAACTTTCCCTAATGGGTTTAATTTAAGTTATTTCTGCCAACTCCTTTTATAATACTATATCTACTAAACAGCGGTTAGCATCTAGCCTCTAACCCCTGTAACATGGACCAAACCATTAAACCCACTACATAACACACTACCCTCGCTAGTATAATGAAAACACGATGTAAACCACAGCCTGCAGAAATTCCTCCTGAGTTTGACTTTATTCATCTACTTACCACAGGATGGAATACCATGGATTATATTAACACCTTAATTGAAGTCCTTACCTTTCCTTACTATGGTCTATCACATTATTTTATTTTATTTTATTTTATTTTACCCAACTCTATTTTTGAACTGACTTTCACACATGTTAGTTCCCTAACATTTGGACCCTCTGAAGAAGCCTAGGGGCATATATATAATCCAAACCCTCTCCAATATCTGTTCATACCTTTATATCACTGACGTGATATAAAGATAACCTGGAATTTTTGTTGCCTTATGGTAGAAATGGCCGTAAGGGATTAGTACCTGTACATTCATCTATTATTATTCATTTGTTCTCTCTCTCTCTCTCTCTCTCTCTCTCTCTCTCTCTCTCTCTCTCTCTATGTATATATATATATATATATATATATATATATATATATATATATATATATATATATATACATATATGTGTGTGTGTATATATATATATGTATATATATATGTGTGTGTGTGTATATATATATATATGTATATATATATATGTGTGTGTATGTGTATATGTATATATCTGTTTATGCACTTATTGACTTATTTCATTCGTTAATTTAGTATCACTCATACATATGTTTGTAGTCATTTAATAAATAGATATAATTGAATGTTTACTGACTGATGTCTGTCGATTATATATCTTCTCCATTTTCTTATTTGCCTTATAAATCCTGGGTAAATTTCTAATTTACCCTAACCCTAACCCTAACCCTATTGCGATATTACCATGCAAGAGTAAGCACTTGGTTATAAATAATTAGGTACACATCCAGTAGTATAATGGATATTTAATATCCCTTAGACTGTTTCTTAATCCCTAACTCATACAGAAATATATATATATAGTGTTATACTTGGATATGGTTATTTTATTTTGCCAATTAAGCACACGCACTATTAATTTGATCCTCACCTGAGTTTTCATTCGGACTATTTTTATTTTGTCTGTCAAAGTTCTTTAATTACACATTCTGTGACCTCATCAGTTACTTTCTCTTCCACGTGTCTCTTCTACTGCTTACTCCATTTTGCCTTACATATATATTCATGTGTGTGCATACATCACGGGTACATATGTATAAACTTACATACATAACGCATACGCACGCGCTTATAGTATCTGGCAGTCCGTCGGTTACGATGACGACAGTTTTAGTTGTTCCAATCAACAGAACAGTCTGCTCATGAAATTAAGATGCAAGAGGTTGAGCACTCTATAGACACTCGTACCCTTAACTTAATTTCACCGAGAGATTCAGAGTAACACAAAATGTGACAAGACTACTACTCTTTTGAAATTCAGTCAGTTTTTCCAGCTGAATGGACTGGAGAAATGCAAAATAAAATTTCTTACTGAAGGATACAATCCACCGCCAAGAATCGAACTCATGAACTTATAATCGTGCGCCAAATATCCTAACCACTAAGCCACGAACTTTCACACATACGTAACTAGTCTTGTCTATATACAGTTTGACTCATTTTGTAGATTTTTCGACTAAACTAGCAAGAGCAATTTCTTTGCAATAATATTAAGTGTCTATAAATTGTTACTAATTCAACAGCTGCAGGCCAGTTTAAAATTAGATTCAATATGCAAGTTTTGAAATATGAAGAACATTTAATAATAATAATACCAAAGAAGGAAGAAAAGAGAAAGATGGAGAGATATGTACACAGCTTTAGTGAGAGACACGGTGAGAGAAAGAGAAAGAAAGAGAACGTATGAGTGATGGCTGAGTGGAAAAGAGATCGCTTACGTAATTAATAAAATAATTCCTGCTGAGTTGAAAAGTATTTAATGAAATGTGCGATACATGTCTGTGCAGCAGATATTTATGCATGTTGATATGAATGTACAGATATGCACATAGCCACATGCGTTACACGTACGTAAAGACCACATAAGCATATAAAAAATTACAAACCATATATATATATATAAAGAAAATATGTTCATATATATATATATATATATATATATATATATATATATATATATATATATATATATATATATATATATGCGAGTGTGCGAATGTGTGTAAATATAAATGTGTATATATTTTTATATATGCATGTATATATGTTTGTGTGTGTATATAACGGAAAGAAATTAGTACCCGTCACATACTGAGTTAGCATGTCTGTATTTATTCAGACAATGACTCAGCAACATTTCTCTGAATATTTTGTAGACGTGGATAAACACGGGGATCATCAACAGTCTCTGTTTGTCTGTGCGCATGTGTGTGACTGTGTGAGTGCGTATCTATATATATATTATATATATGTATATATATATATTTACGGAGAGGGAGAGAGAGAGAGAGAGAGAGAGAGAGAGAGAGAGAGAGATAATATACGTTTATTTATAAAGACTAAATGTATGGGTATACTACAGAATCAATATATGTGTATACATGCATACGAATACGAAAGTATTCAAAAAGTTTTCGGACTGGTTCGGTAGCATGTCAACCGATGGCAGCACATAGTTGCCAGTGCGCCGCGAGAGCTAGCAGCGACCTTCATGAGACAGTGTGCCGAGTGACATCACTGTGTTTTCCTCACAAATTATGAATATAATATTTAAAAACAATGGCGTTGTTCAAGGCCGTTAGGACTATCCATGAATTCCAAGACCGGTAAAACAAAAGTATAAAAATAAAATAAAATAAAAATTTAGATAAATACAAATATCACTATAAGAATATTTCAGGCATGAATAATCTGTGTGTGTGTGTAGGGGGGGGGTCCTTACCGATGGAAGGGCCAAAGAAAGTACTTACGGATATGTGAATAGTGTTTTATTTGAATATCTCTGAGACACATATCTAATTAACGAGTAGTTTTCTGTAAGGGAGAAGTAGATGAAGATACGTTTAGTTGAAGCGTGAACAAATGATAAACAGACGCCAATACGTTCCATCGTAGTTAAGTATCCTGATATTCTATTATCAATGATGAGATGCCATGCTAAAACATATACTAGAATAGTATTTATGGAGTGTTATTACGTGTGAGTAATAATTACAAGTTTACTAGTAAAATCCGAAAGCACAATTGTTAATGTGGATGTGTCTGGGTTAAAATATTTTTTAGACTTGTAGACTATAGTTGAAGGGGGGTAAATGTGTATTTCAATTAATTCTAGAGTGTAAGACATTCATAGACATTAGAAATAAGGTTGAGATCATAAACAATTCTGGTATAAGCAGAAAGTATTCATGTTTCGATACAGGTACTACTTAGAGAACATAATTTACTGTATGTTGTATTGTAATTACATCAGATTATTAAGTTGTAAAGTATTAACCTAAGAGCCATATGGGTTTATTATAGTTACAATGGGGGTTATACTGGCTCCTGTGGGGATGGTGGGATAGACATGTAGTATTAATTTTTAGATGTATTTTAATCCATCTAGATGTAGTAGTACTGGTAGTTATAAATATCCAAACACATGGGTGGCTTCTAATGGGTGCTTAAAATTAGTGTTTAAAAGAAATGCATCGAGATTATTGCTAATAAGAATATGGAGTAACATCCCAATGATAAACTGGTGCAATTCGATATTTATATCTATATCTATTTATACCCACACACCTACATACATACACATACACACACGCATATCCATATATACACACTCATATATATACACACACACATACATATACATACATATATATATATATATATATATATATATATATATATATATATATATATATATATATATATATGTATATGTATATATATATATATATATATATATATATATATATATATATATATTACTCTCTTACTTATTTCAGTCATTTCACTGTGGCCATGCTGGAGCACCGCCTTTAGTCGAGCAAATCAACCCCAAGATTTATTCTTTGTAAGCCTAGTATTTATTCTAGCGGTCTCTTTTGCTGAACCGCTAAGTTACCGAGACGTAAACACACCAGCATCGGTTGTCAAGCGATGTTGAGTGGGGGGGGGGGACAAAAACAGATACACAAACACACATACATATATATATATATATATATATATATATATATATATACACGACGGGCTTCTTTCAGTTTCTGTCTACCAAATCCACTCACAAGGCTTTGGTCGGCCCGAGGCTATAGTAGAAGACACTTTCCCAAGGTCCACGCAGTGGGACTGAACCCGGAACCATGTGGTTGGTAGACAAGCTACTTACCACACAGCCAATCCTATATATATATATATGTGTGTGTGTGTGTGTGTGTGTGTGTGTATACATACATACATACATACATACATACATACATACATACATATATATATATATATATATATATATATATATATATATATATATATATATACACACACACACAGTGTTGTTAAGCACAAATATTAGGAGAGGAAGAACAAACATAATGAATGACATTAGGAAAAGATAGTAATCAATAATTAGTATCTATAATAGGGAAAATATTATTATTCTTATCGGGAGAGGTACTAGCACTAGTAATAGTTAATATTAATGATATTGATTGTATTTAGAGAAAGTGTGTTTAGCCTTATGAAGGCAAAAAAAAACATTCTCTCTTTAAGAGAATTAAGAAGAGGAAGATCGCCCTTAAGCATGAAGAAAATTTCTCTTACACATAACATGCATTCCTTATTCTTAACGTTATATGCCGGTGCCGAGGCTAGGATTTTCCAATGTAGATCATATCTAATACCCTGTCCAATGTCTGTTCATCCCTGTATATCACTGACTTGATGAAGATAACTTGGAAGTTTTTATTGCCTCATGGTAGAAACGGCCGTAAGGGATTAGTACCTGTACACTCATCTATTATTATTCATTTGTCTATATATATATGTGTGTATGTGTGTGCGTGCGTGTGTGTGTGTGTGTGAGTATATGCATGTATATATAGATATATATTTATGTGCTTATGTATGTATGTATGTATGTATGTATGTACATATGCATCTACATACATGTTTGAATATCCATGTTTGTGCGTGTGTCAAAGTATATAAATAGTCTTGTTTTAAACAGATATGACTCCAAGAACAATAACACATTAGAAAATTGAGTAAGAACACCATACCTATGTAATCTAAACGTCTTTCTAGTTTTTTGTTTTCCTATTTTCGGCTTCTGGCGATAATTTTTTGACAACTCTGGTTCTTGAAATGAATTTATTGTCTTTCTGTATGAAACGATTGTATAGCTACATGAATAAAAACAAAATTATCATCCATATTAACATTTAATCTCCTCCATTTATGTAAAATATGATTGAATTTATTGAATCATATACTCAATACACCAATATAACTTTTCATATCTAAGCTAATTTACACCAGTAAATTAAAGTAAAAAAATGAAAAAACAATGTTAGAAATCCTTTGGAAACCATTCTAATTAAAGGATGAATTCGCATTCAACCTTATAAAAACTATATATATCAACGTATGTATATATATTCTTCCCATCTTCCACTTCTTTCAGCCATTTGACTGCTGTCATTCTGGAGCACCGCCTTGAAGGCGGAGACATCGACCCCAGGACTTATTCTTTGTAAGCCTAGTCATATTCTATCGCCCTGTTTTGCCGGATCGCTAAGTTACGGGAACAAAAACACACCAACAACAGTTTTCAAGCGATGGCAGGAGGGTATTCACAGGCACAAAGGCACACACAAATATGCATGTATATATATATATATATATATATATATATATGTGTGTGTGTGTGTGTGTGTGTGTGTGTGTGTGTGTGTGTGTGTGTGTGTGTGTGTGTGAGGCTTCTTTTAGTTTCTGTCTACCAAATCCATTAACAAGGCTTTGGTCGGCCCGAGGATATAACAGAAAACACTTGTCCATCGAAATACGTGAGTGTATATGTATACATACATATATACATACATACATACACACACACACACACACACACACACACACACACACACACACACACACACACATATATATATATATATATATATACATGGATATGTACTTGCGTAGCAAGTGACTTGATCTGAGATCGTATGCTGAAACAGATGTAGCATGGAATTTTGTCAGTGAATAGGTCGCGGTCTCAAAGTGACGAAGATATTTTGGCAAATTAGATTTAAATGTTGAAGTGAATCTAACGGTTTTTGTGTGTTTTTAAATGGCTGAAATTATATATATATATATATATATATATATATATATATATATATATATATATATATATATATATATATATATAGGTGTGTGTGTGTGTGTGTGTATGTATGTATGTATCGCAATTAAGGATAAACAGACAGACGAACTATCTTATGGGTGGATGGAGGGATGGATGCATAAAAAATTAAATGATAGGTAGATGGATATATAATGAAAATATTCATACACTACTATTGTGTGAGAGAGCACCGCATGGCATCAAAGTGATACTGGGGTAAAATATACGAAGCCCTATATACCAATCATAACTACCTGTCTGATAAGTATACACCAGGCACATGCGTCACAACCATATGTTCGAACTTTGAAACGTTGTTTGAAATGTTTCAGACAGATATTTCCTCAGCCGCCTATTGTAGACTTTAAATGGAATAAAACTATAAGAGAAATATTAACCTCTACTGTTGACTCCACTAACACGGGAGCATCTGCATGCTGTACCTTAAAGAACAGCCGCAAGAGAGGTAAGCCCTGTTCATTGTGCAACAACATGAGTCAAGTGAATTCCATCAGGAATCATAACAGAAATGTTATGATTTATACAGAAGATGGGACATGTAAAGATTCCCATTTGGTGTACGCGGCAGAATGCACGAAACACAACTTGATTTATGTTGGTTGTACAACAGAACAATTAAACAAAAGATTTAATGGGCACAAATATGACGTCAGGTACAATAAAAGTAGTTCGATAGAACTTATTGAACATTTTGCATCAAACAGCTGCAATTTTGAAAAAGACTCGAAAGTGAATATTCTCAGAAAATATTCTGAATCTTCTACACTTTCAGTGCTCAAAATGCAAAAAGGGAAATATGTTTGTGGGTTATTAACGTCACGCCCTGGAGAAATGATCAAAATGACAGGGGAATTTTCTCATATTTACACAAAAGTGTTCGATTAAATATTCTTTTTTCTTTTATTTTATTTTCTTTTCCTCCTTTTTCTTTCTTTTTGCCTGTTGTGCCATTATTATTATTATTATTATTATTATTATTATTATTATTATTATTATTAATAATAATAATAATAATAATAATAATAATAATAATAATAATAATAATAATAATAATAAAAAGCCATAACTTGATCAATAAAGCCATAATTGATCAATAAAGCCATAACTTGATCAATAAAGCCATAACTTGATCAATAAAGCCATAATTGATCAATAAAGCCATAACTGAAGACAGCCGCAGAAAGAAGAAAGGCCTCAGTATGGCCTGGGTGGACTACCAAAAGGCTTTCGACAGTGTTCCCCACACGTGGATTCTGGAAACACTAGCCATAAACAAGGTGGCACCAATTATCATAAAATACATAGAGCACTCAATGAACAAATGGCAGACAGTGCTACAGCTCCAAACAAAAGAGGGACTTGTGAAAACGAAAGCCATCCCCATTAGAAGAGGAATATTCCAGGGAGACACGCTCTCTCCACTCCTGTTCTGCCTGGCACTCACACCTTTAACAGAATTGCTAAATAGAACTGGATGCGGTTACAAATGCTATGGAAAAACAGTCAGCCACCTTCTATATATGGATGACCTAAAATTATATGCAAAAAACGACAAAGAGCTAGAAACACTACTACAGACAGTACACGGCTTTACCAAGGAAATAGAAATGAAATTCGGATTAGAAAAATGTGCCAAAGCAACCCTGAAAAGAGGAAAATTAGTTAAAAGTAGCAATATAACACTAGATAAAGCCAATGAAATAAGAGAACTAGACGAAAGCCAACCATATAAGTATTTAGGAGTCAATGAACTAGATAGGATACAACATACACAAATGAAAGAAAAAATAAAGAAAGAGTACTATAGACGAGTTAGATCAATACTAAAAACAGAGCTCAATGCTAAAAACAAGATAATGGGTATCAACACTTTAGCTGTCCCAGTTATAAGCTACAGCTACAACATCCTTAACTGGACACTAAACGAACTATGTAAAATAGACAGGAAAACAAGAAAAATAATGACAGGATATAGGATGCACCACCCAAAATCTGACATAGAAAGGCTATATATACAACGTACAGAAGGTGGCAGGGGTCTTATACAGCTAGAAAACTATTATAAAATAACCACCATAGGACTGCAAAAATACCTACTCCAGAAGCAAGGGAAACTAATACAAATAGCCACAAAACATGAGCAAAACAAAAAAACTGTTTTCAGTATTTAAGGAAGCTGACAAATACAAACAAGAAATCAATCTACCTAACAAATACGAAGAAGAAGAAGAAGAAGAAACAACAAAAGCTATAAAACAAATGAAATCCAAACTAAAACTAGAACAGCAACGGACCATGATAAAACGATGGCAAGAAAAGCCCCTACATGGTAAATACTGGGCTAAACTAAATGCAAAAGAAATAGACAGAAAAATCCCAGCAATGGTTGAGAAGCTCAGAACTCAAAGCAGAGACTGAAGGATTTTTAATTGCTGCACAAGACCAAAGCCTCCCCACCAGAAATTACCAAAAACATATAATGAAAAGAAACATAACAAGTAACTGTAGAATATGTGGAGATGGACAAGAAACAATAAATCATATTATCTCTGGCTGCCCAGTCCTGGCTAAGAAGGAATACATTCACAGACACGACAGAGCTGGGACCTATATACACTGGAAGCTATGCCAACACTATGGAATAACAACAGAAAAAAGATGGTATAAACACACGCCAGAAAAGGTCACAGAAAACGAGAAAGCAACCATACTCTGGGATATGCCAATACACACAGATAGGGAAATTAAGGCAAATAGACCAGATATAGTTGTCAAAAATCATGAAGGAAAAAAATGCTTTCTAATTGATGTATCAATACCAGCAGATGACATCGTTTCCCTAAAAGAAATGGAAACACTTTCAAAATACAAAGACCTGGAAATAGAGGTAACTCGAATGTGGAATCTAAAAACAGAAACAATTCCTATCATAGTAGGTGCCTTAGGTATAATAAAAAAATATTCAGACAAATACATAACAAAAACACCAGGACTTACAAATATATATAACATACAGAAAATTGCACTACTGGGTACTGCACACATTCTACGCAAAACACTTTCAATACAGTAAACATAAGAGCACCACAGCACATACCCAAGGCGCACAGAGCTGCGCTCGGTAGTGAAGTGAAAGCACGTTATAAAAATAAAACTACTGAATAATAATAATAATAATAATAATAATAATAATAATAATAATAATAATAATAATAAGAAGAAGAAGAAGAAGAAGAAGAAGAAGAAGAAGAAGAAGAAGAAGAAGAAGAAGAAGAAGAAGAAGAAGAAGAAGAAGAAGAAGAAGAAGAAGAAGAAGAAGAAGAAGAGCAACAACGACAACTACTACTACTGTTACAACACAAAAAAGTTATATACGAATACTACAACCCTGTACCGCAACACTATGCCCAAAACACAAGAATAAACTCATAGAGTAAAGACCTACAGGCGGTGCTCTGTCAAAAAGCTAACACTATAAAATCGGACCCATCTCTTAATGTCATTGCAAAAACGAATAAGAGAATCCCAAACAGAATGATGGACAGATGATGGCGACCACAATGAAGTGGGATACTAGCGTTCCAAGCAGATTTGTTAGGGAAACAATTGTAACAAACCTTTAAAGATGTGTTAAAGAATTTCTTTGTCTTATTACTTGGATTATATGTGTGTGCGTGTGTGTGTGGGTACATGTGCGTGTGTGTGTTTGCCTGTATGTTTGTCTGTCTGTGCGTATGATATTAATCGCTATATGGTTGGTGATTAAATACTTTTATCAGTTCAGTGAAATGGAGCACAACCAAATCACGATGTATAGTTTGAAAACACAATACCTTATCATGAAAGTGGAGAAATAGTTGTCATACAATATCATCTTAATATGAGACAATTTCTAGAGATGCTTCCAAAATAATGAATATTGGACCATTTTTACTGGGGTCATATTCCACCATAAAATTAATCCTTATATGTGACTAAATATGTGTGTGCATACATGTATCTATCTCTCTCTCTCCCTCTCTCTTTCTTTCTCTGTGTGTGTGTGTGTGTGTGTGTGTGTGTGTGTTTGTGTGTGTGTGTGTGTGTGTGTGTGTGAGTGTGTGTGTGTGTGTATATAAGAGACCACTAAGTGGACTGCTAATGTGCTAGAAGAAGATCACCGAATAGCTCTCAAAAAAAAAATTTAGCGAAGCAAAAACATACGGGCGAGAATAGTGAAAATTATAGAAATAAATACAAAGTTATCCGTATATTTCTTTGGCAGTCCGTACTGAGGAGAAACAGATATTTTCGGTAAGAAAATATTGATTTCGAAACCATGGTCTCCGGATAACTTTGTATTTATTTCTATAATTTTCACTAGTCTCGCCCATATGTTTTTACTTCGCGAGATTTTTTCTTTGAGAACTATTCGGTGATCTTCTTCTAGCACATTAGCAGCCGACTTAGTGGTCTCTTTTATATATACATATACAATAATCCTTTTGAGATCTCAGGTAATTTTTTTCTGAATCTCCTGATTCTTTTAATGTGCTAGTTTCCTGGTATTAAATTGATATTCATTAATATCCAATTTTTTACCCTACTATTTTACTATATATATATATATATATATATATATATATATATATATATATATACGAGGTAATATCAAAAAGTTCCCGGACTAGATCTGTAGCGTGCCAAGTGATTGCAACACATAGTCGCATGTGCAGCGAAAGCTAGCAGTGACATTTATGAGGCAGTGTGCCGACTGATATCACTGTGCTTGCTTCGGAAGTTGTGAAATTTGTGTTTTGCGATCACGTGTATGCTGTAGCCTGCGATTTTAAGCCTACGTGACATTTTGCGTTAAACTTAGGAAGTCTGCTACAGCGACAATCAGCATACTTCGACAAGCTTCCGGCAACGAGGCAAAGGGCCGTACGAAATGTTTCGAGTGTAGTGACACTGGCGATCAAAAGCGGAAGAACGTCCCTAAAAGATGATTATTAAACTGGAAAACCTTCCATGAGCGTCAACGCTAGAAATTCACGAGAATTCGTCCCCCAAAGGCAAACTATCAATCTGCGAGTGAGGGAGGACATCTGGTGAAAACAACCAGACCCGTGGAGCGCAAAAAATTGGATTCTTCTCCGAGCTCTCCTCATTCGTGAGTTTCTTGCCAAAAACAACATAGTACCGCTTCGGTACCTGCCCCATTCGCCAGATTTAGCACCTGCGTACTTCTCCAAGATGAAAATATAGCTGAAAGGTCACCGTTTTAACACCGTTATCGAGATCCAAAGCGAATCGCAGAGGGTCCATGACTCGCTTACGGAAAACGACTTTCAGGCCGGATTCCAAAAGTGACAATCACGCTGGCATCGGTTTATTGCTGTGCAAGGTGACTATTCCGAAGGAGATGATATTAAAATTTTGGTAAATGAGTTATATTTTAGTAAATATAACTAGACCGGAAAACTTTTGATTCCACCTCATACATACACACACACACACACATAGTGTATATATATATATATCTATCTATCTATCTATCTATCTATATATATATATATATATATATATATATATATATATATATACAGAGAGAGAGACAGAGACAGACAGAGAGAGAGAGACAGACAGAGACAGACAGACAGACAGACATACAGACAGACAGATAGACAAACAGACAGACAGACAGACAGACAAAAAGACAGACAGACAGACAAATGCGAGTGATTGGACAAACGAAAGAAATCGGTTCTCAATACGTTTACTCGGAGTTACATATGCACCAGCATGACCGCAGCCACTTGGCTGAAACACATAAATAAATAAATAAATATTACTTAAAGCAGTTTACTTCGGTTCGATGCGACTTCAAGTTTCGCAGGCTGCTAGCGGATGGCTATCTACTTGAGGCTCTGGATTTCTAAAAAAGACGAGCTCCTTTTAGTGGCCTGCGAACCTTGAAATCGCAGGAACCGAATCAAACTATTTTAACTATATATATATATATATACATACATATATATGTATATATATATATATATATATATATATATATATATATATATATATATATATATATATATACATATACATATATACATATGTATATTCACACACACACACACACACACACACATATATATATATACATATATATACATATATATATTCATATATAAATATATACACACATATATATATACATATATATATACACACACACACATATGTATACATATATTATATATATGTTTTTATTTTTTATGTTCTCGTTTCTCATTTCGTTCACGTTTTTTTACGTGTATATACACATATATATATATAATACAAATAATATATGAGTATATGCATATATACGTACATGTATGTACATACCTACATCTACATGTATATATAGATGCATATCTGGGTACAGGACGTTGCAAAAGAACATGGACAAAATGATAAACGAAGTACAGAAAATACACAGGCCATAATAGAGAACATTTCCTTCATCAGCTTATATATATATATATATATAAATGTATGTATATATATATTTGTGTGTGTGTCTCTCTCCAACATCGTTTAACAACCGATGTTAGTGTATTTGTGTCCCCGTAAGTTGATGGTTCGGCAAAAAAGACCGACAGTATAAGTACTATTCTTACAAAGAATAAGTCTTGGCGTCGATTTGTTCGACGAAAGACAGTGCTCCAGCATGGCCACAGTCAAATGACTGAAACAAGCAAAAGAATAAAAGACTATATATTTATATACATATATATATATATATATATATATATATATATATATATATATATATATATATATATATATATATATATACGACGGGCTTGTTTCAGTTTGTGCCTATCAAATCCACTCACAAGGCTTTGGTTGGTGCTAGACTATAGTAGGAGACACTTGCCCGAGTGCCACGCAATGGAACTGAACCCGTCGGTGACGACGGCAGCAACAACAATAACAACACCAAAATGCAATGATTGAGAAGAACCGCCTAACTTGACAGAGTGAA